>NC_051162.1:108652214-108703483 GCF_013339745.2 Dermacentor silvarum | reverse complement strand
TGGAAGTTGCTGACAGGCTACACTTCTGTCGAGTATGATGGCCACACCACCAGATGATGCGGCAGAATCCTCGCGATCTTTCGGAAAACAATATTCTGACATAGGAAGTTGGTGTTTCTGGAGTTTAGATGTGTTTCTTGAACACACAGCACCTTTGGATTAAATTTACTGAGAAGTTCTTGGATATCGTCTAGGTTGTGGATTAATCCCCTAACATTCCACTGCATTATTTTATTCATGTTGGAGGAAAATAAAAGGTGCTGTGTGTTTCAAGGGGTGTGTACAGCCTATTTTACAGAGCCTTTTACAGGCGCTGTAACTGGTGTCTTGTCTTTTTTGGAGCGTTCTTGGGAGAGTCGCCGCTCCCTAGGCACTCCATGTGCCGTCTGAGAAGTTGTGTCCATTGCCTCTTGCGAGGCGTTGGACACTCGCTCTAACGAGCGATGTGTGCGTCGGTTTGGCTTCGCCTCGGAAGACGAAGCTTTTGTCCCCACCAGTGCGGAGGTTGACGGTACCTCCTTAGCCTCCGTGCTATCCTGGCTGCTGCCAGAGCTAGCAGGGGCCACTGGTGTGGCCAAGTTCGGTGATGGCAAGGCAGCCTTGGCTGCTCCCACCATAGGGGCGGCTGCCACAGCCGGCGGCTCGCTGCGCGCGGGCCGGGCAGGTGGCGGAAGCCGGTGCGACGTTGCCCCCTGACGCGTCGCCTCGGCATATGTTGTGCTGTGGAATGGCAAGCACCTTTTACGTGCTTCCTTGAAGGAGATGTTCTCACGAACTTTGAGAGTGATAATTTCTTTTTCTTTTTTCCAATTCGGACAAGACCGGGAGTAAGCTGGATGCTCACCATCACAGTTTACACAGTGAGGTGCCGCTTCACAGTTGTCTGAGGAATGCCCTTGCGTTCCACATTTCGCACATGTTAGTCTACCACGGCAGCTCTGCGAGCCGTGGCCAAATCTTTGACATTGGAAGCATCTTCTGGGATTGGGGATGTATGGCCTGACAGCTAACTTTGTGTATCCGGTTTCTATGGTTTCTGGCAGATCGCAAGTGGCAAAAGTCAGGATCAGGTGTTTAGTGGGAATTTCCTTATTTTCTCTTCTGATAATGATGCGCTGTACGTTTGTTACGTTTTGTTCTTTCCAGCCTTCCAATAGTTCGGTTTCGGACAAGTCGATTAGATCTGCATCAGACACTACTCCACGTGCTGTGTTCATAGACCGATGAGGTGAGACGGTAACAGGTATGTCTCCAAATGCCACAAGGTTGTTCAATTTATTGTGCTGCGCTTTGTCACGGATCTCAAGCAGGAGGTCCCCGCTCGCCATTTTGGTGACCTTGTAACCTGGGCCAAGGGCGTCAGTCAAGCCTTTCGCAACAAGAAAAGGGGATACGGTTCGAGCTGGTTTTTCAGTTTTCTCACTGTGCACAACTTGGTATCGGGGAAAAATTTCTTTCGGTCTGAATAGGTTTAATATTTCATCGGTGCGCCCCCTCTTGTGAGGGTGACGATCAAGTAGACGGGGAAATGCAGGTGTTCCCATATTAGTTCGGTTTATTTCGGCGGCAATGGCGGCCACCCACCACGGAGCCCAACTAGGGGACGCTGCAGCACTTAAGGTGTAAGGCTGCAGACGCCAGCCGTGCATTGCTGCTATAACCCAATATAAGATACCCAAGAGAGGGCACATACACAAGGTTAACCCGAGCCGCCTATGAAAACGTGGAAGTAACCGAAGAGAATAGGAGACAGGACAGTAAAGAAAGGAGATAGGAAAGAAAAAGGGCAGAGAGGGGGATAGGAAAAGGCGACCACCGATTTCCCCCGGGTGGGTCAGTCCGGGGGTGCCGTCTATGTGAAGCAGAGGCCAAAGAGGTGTGTTGCCTCCGCCGGGGGGCCTTAAAGGTCCAAACACCCGGCATTAGCTCAACCTCCAGGATCCCCCTTTCCCCAGACACGGCTAAGCCACGCACGGCTACGCGTGGGAGGGTCCAACCCCCATGTGCTCAGGTACGTTCCGCTTCCGGCGTTTTATGAAAAAAAAATTCCGAAAGTTGAGTCCGTAGCGCGGAATCAAACCAGGGACCCCTCGCTTCCGAACGCGCGGCGCTAACCACTACGCCACGAAGCGCACATAGACACACGCACCACGATGGCAATAAATACCCAACATTAACGAAAGGCCGCGTTTCTAGCGCGTTTCTAACACGTTTGTGCTAGTGCGTTACGGCCCGTGTAAGAAGCTGGTGTAAGACGCTGTGGCCTCTCCGCCTTACCTTCAACGCGTTTCGAACGCGCTGCCCAAGGCGGTGGCAAGTCAAGTTCAAGTCGAGGAGCGTTTATGAATACGAGGGGTATACTCTCTCAGCAGTCATGTGATGGCGTCGGCAAACGCGGTGCACGTTGCGGCATGTGTAAATGGCTGCGTAAGACGCTGTGGCCGCTCCCCCTTACTAGAGAGTACTGCACGTTTCTAACGCGTTTGTGCTAGCGTCCCCTTAAGCAGGAGATCCGATGATTCCCTCCGGAGCTTCGCCCACTCATCATCATTCACCCCGTGGATATGCTGTGATTTTTTTTTTCATGTCGATGCCTACTTATGGGGACCGGACAAAATTTCTTAGCGCTTATAAAATATAGTCGCAGGCTTCAGTTGCGGGCTCCTTCCACGGCGTCCTGCACTGCTGCTAGTATGAATGGGTCTGAAAAATTTTTCGGCTTGCAAAGCTACTCTCTGACATTAAAATCTAACATCGGGACACCACTTCTCACCTGGTGCGTAATAGGTTCTCACAAGAATGCTAGAAGGAAAAGCATTGATAGCATACCTGGGTAACTCAAGCAGGCTAGGTGACGATTTGTCCCCGCCCCATGTCAAAGGGGATGCCAATAGCTCATCATAATCATCATAATCATAATCAGTGATACCCAAGGGAACAGATGTGCCAATTTGATGAGAATTGTTGGAGTTTATTGGCGCAAGGGCCAGATGCGGCCAAAGAGCGCCAAGGCGATGATAATGGCTTGGCAGTGGTTTGAATAGTGAATTATAAGGTGTGAATAAAACAGATGTGGCATGGCTGTAAAGGTGCCTAAAACTAGTCGCTGAAAAATGTGTAAAATCTATAGGTGATAAGATTATGGCAATGACTAATGAAGTGTGCTATGGACACGGGATATGCATTGTGAAAGAATGATGGTATTCTAAGATATGTCAGAGGCGAAAGTTTTGAAAAAACACTACTGCCTTAACAGAGCCCTTGAAGTGCAAGGGCATGGAGGCATGTGCTATACTGAACTACTATCACAGCGGCAACCTTTAGGGAGACGATGCGCTACGAAATTATTGGACTAGTAACATGCAGGACCGCATCGTTCAAGAAGCCTAGGACAGCATTAATGCTAAAAAGCGGTTCTTCACCAAGAAAAATAGCAGGATGGAGAGGAATACAATAGTGGTATGCTAGAGGAAAATGTTTCTTTCTCTCTCTTTCGGCTTCCCGACACTCCAGCAGGACGTGGCGGACGGTCAGCCTCTCACCACATCTACCATAGGTTGGTGGTTCATCACCAGTTAGCAAAAAACTGTGGGTGCCAAATGTATGTCCTATTATGAGACGACAGAATAGGACATCAGTTCGTCGTGTTTTCATTACGGGGGGCCACAAACCTAACTGTGGTTTAATCAAGTCAAGTTTATTATTTGTTTCAGCGTCCCACAAGCGTTGCCAGTGGCTTCGCAGTATCTTTCGCAAGAAAGGTTTCAAGTCTGTTGCAGGAACAGCTACTGTATGATTAGTAGCGTGCGATGTAGCTGATGTGGCCATTTGGTCTGCTGGCAGATTACCCTCAATGCCTCTATGGCCCGGCACCCAGCATATAATGACATGCTGGTTTGATATATACGCTCTGCATAGAGTGAAATAGAGCTCAATGAGTACTGAATTTTTGTGTTTGCAGAGTGACATCTGGGCTTTCACAACGCTGAGGGAGTCTGTAAATATAACTGCTTTGTGAAGTTTTGTTTTCCTTATATGATTCACAGCCGACAATAGTGCATAGGCCTCTGCCGTAAATATACTTGTTTCCGGGTGGAGTACACCGGATTCCGAGAAGGATGGGCCGACGGCTGCATAAGACACCCCGGCATGTGACCTAGAGGCGTCTGTGTAAAATTCTGTGCACGAGTACTTGGATTGAAGCTCTAGGAAATGCATTTTAATGTGTGCCTCTGGAGCGTGTTTCGTGACCTCTAAAAACGATGTGTCACACTCTATGATGTGCCACTGCCACGGTGGTAACAGTTTCGCTGGAGCGATAGGACGAAGTTCAAACACTGGAACACCCCTTTGCTCACTAAGATTCCTTACACGTAAAGAGAACGGTTTCAAGGTTCTGTTACTTACGCTGCGATACGCGACTGCTTATCAAGCTCGCAGAGCGAACGTGCAGACTATATATCGTAATGAATTTTCCACAATAGCATATTATATTATTATTATTATATTATTATTATTATTATTATTATTATTATTATTATTATTATTATTATTATTATTATTATTATTATTATTATTATTATTATTATTGGCTTCTACACATATAACACGAGGACACGAAGGAAATAGGGAGGGAGCAAGCTGACAACTGCCACCGAGCGGGCACAACGCCTGCCTACTCTCTTTCAGGAGGACGGAATAGAGGAAATGAAAATATGAGGAAAGAAAAAAGGAACTATTTAACACTTTGACTAGGAATAAACACCGTCGTCAATTTGTTTTCTTAGCCTTAATGCGCGATAAGCATCATTTAAACAGTTTTATCTCTTTTATCTTATGTATCATTTTTTCTCCTGCGCAGAAATGAATAAACCTTCCATGTGCTACGACTTTGTAACCTTACTGCACCTGTATTAACCCTTAAGGTATTTACATATTGCACTTACTTCAGCAGATTGAACTTCTTTTGTTTATGCTGGTCGTAACATATTGCAGTATTCTAAGAAACTACTTCACCATAAATATAATTTGCTTGCTTCTCTCTATCTGTCCCTCCTTTAAAACACATGCAGTAATGTGGAAAGCAGGCAAACACCTTGTTTTTACAATAGTAGATAATAACACATTAAATAAAGGCAAATCAAGATCGTGCAGTGAAGTCAGCCGGTTGCATCCTTGCATCCAATGATAGCATCCTTTCAAGTGCAGATGATTCTTTTCATGCACAGCTAATCAAGTGTGCAGACATATCACAAGGCATAGGTCGTGACGAACGAGAAGCAAAGTTGATCATCATGCGTTACACGAAATACTTCATAAACTCGTATAATCCCATCCTGTCCTTACCGAATCTATTATTAAAGTATAATGCCATGGGCAAGTAATGTGCAGACAATATGGCATTTGTGTACCTGAATCTTCTTTTTCTTAGATTCTGAGATGCCGCTATTTACTGATTTATTGCGTGGTGTGATTTAATGGCACTTTTGTGCAGGCTCGCCAAAATTCTGCTGAACATAGCTCACGGGGGCTCAGATTCAGCCGATCTTGCTCCCGCTCATATTCATAAATATTCGAGTCAGCCGAGCTTGGTCCGACTCACATTAACCAAAATTCTGCTCAGCCGAGCTTGATCTCACTCAAATTCATCAAAATTCTGCTCAGCCGAGCTTGCTCCAACTCATATTCACCAAAATTCTGCTAAGCCGAGATTGCTCTGGCTCATATTCAGGAAAATTCTATGCAGCCAAGCTTGCTCTGCCTCATTTAATGAATGAATGAATGAATTGAAGAATGAATGAATAAATTAATGAATAAATGAATGAATGAATGTGTGTTGTTTAGTGGTGCAAGGGCCTGGTACGGCTAAAGAGCACCATGCCAGTGTTAGTCATTTCGCAGGGGAGCGATGAACTCTGAGAAGGAGATATGGCGTGGCTGTAAAGGGGCCTAAAAATAGTCGCTTTAAAGTACGTAAAGTCTATATGTAATAAGTTTGTGGTAATGACTAATGTCGTGTACTGTGAACATGAAAATGCACTGCGAAAAAATGATACAATATACAAAACATGTCAGATGGAAAAAATGGGCTAGAAGCACTACTGCGTAACCAGAGCCCTTGAAACACAAGTGCCTGGAGGCATGTGCTATACTAAGCCCTATCGCAGCAGCATCCTCTGGCGAGAGGATGTGCTCTGAATTTATCGGGCCAATTGCGTGTAATATGACGTCATTCAAGAAACCTAGGACTGCTTTGGTGTTAAAAAGTGGTTCTTCGCCAAAAAAAACATAGCGGGATGGAGAGGGACATGATAGCGGTATGCTAGAGGAAAATGCATCGCTCTGTTTTGGCTTCCTGACACACCAAGAGGACAGTCAGTCTCTCACCACATCTACCACAGGTTGGTGGTTCATCGCCAGTCAGCAAAAAACTGTGGGTGCCATATGTGTGTCTTATTCGGAGACGAATAGGACAGCAGTTCGTGGTGTTTTCATTGCAAAGGGCCAGAAACCTAAGTGTGGTTTAATCAAGTGAAGCTTATTATTTCTTTCAGCGTCCCACACGCGCTGCCAGCAGCTACGCAGTTTCGAAAGAAAGGCGAAGCCGCTGTTGCAGGAACAGCAGCTGCAGGATTAATAGCGCGCGATGTAGCTGATGTGGCCATTTGGTCTGCTAGCATATTCCCTTCAGTGCCTCTATGGCCACTCACCCAGCATATAATGACATGCTGGTTAGATATATACGCTCTTCACAGAAAGGAATGGAGCTCAATGAGTACAGGATTTTTGTGTTTATAGAATGACTTCAAGGCTTTTACAACGCTTTGGGAGTCTGTAAATAGAAGTTGTTTTTTGAAGTTTTGATTTCCTTATATGCTTTACAGCCGACAGTATATAGTGCATAGGCCTCAGCCGTAAAGATACTTGTTTCAGGGTGGAGTACACCGGATTACGAGAAGGAATGACCGACGGCTGCATAAGAGTACCCGGCATGTGACTTAAAAGTGTCTGTGTAAAATTCTGTGCACGAGTACTTGGACTGGAATTCTAGGAAATGCATCCGGATTTCGACCTCTGAAGCTTGCTTTGTAACTTCTGCAATAGATATACCACATTCTACTACCTGCCACTCCCAAGGTGTTACCAGCTTGGCTGGAGGCATTAAGCGATGTTCGAGGAGTGGGACAGCCATTTCTTCGCTAAGCTCCCTGACACGCAGTGAGATAGGTAATAAAGTGAAGAGGTACGTATTAGAACATGGACGCTTATGATTAGAGTGAACTTTGAGAAAATATGTGAAGCTGATGTATGCTCTCTGCAGATGGAGTGACCACTCATTTGATTCTACGTATAAACTTTGAATAGGGCTTGTTCTGAAAGTGCCAGTGGCCTGGCGAATACCTAGATGGTGGACGGGATCTAGCATCTTTAGCGCGCTCGAAGCGGCAGAGTGATATACCATGGCACCATAGTCCAATCGTGATCGGACGAGATTCTTGTAAATATTCATTAAACGCTTCCTGTCACTGCTCCATGTTGTGTGAGATGAAATTTTGAGTAAGTTTCATCGTTTTAAGGCATTTCACCATAAGATATTCTATGTGTGGAATGAAATTAAATTTACAGTCAAGTACAATGCCTAAAAAATTGTGCTCTTTGGTCACGGGTATTTGTTGCCCATACATTTCAATACTGGGATCTGAAATGAGCCCTTTCTTCCTTCTGAAAAGCACGCAAGAACTCATGGGTTGGTCGAAGTCTTTCTGAGCTGCCATTTTTTTCAATTCAATTCCATTCAATTCTCTTCATTTACCAGAAAACATTCTGGCTGGACTTCTGGGCTAAAAGCCGCAAGAATACAGCATAACAGGCCCAGGATACCATACATACATGACAACAAGTGACAGGTAAACATATGTTTAAAAGCATCATACACGAAAATAAACTAGTTAATTACGCAGATAGTAGAAATGATTATACATTGAAAACCGGTACTTTTACTTGTAGAACCGGAAAGAAACAATGCATTTGCGTTAGAATACAAAACAAACAATAATTCAAGAAACTAACAAAGCGCAATTCTACAGTAATACGGATACAACACTCTAATTTTACTAGCAGAAAAAACACCACTAACACAAGAACTGCAATAGGACAAAATAACATCAGTAATATGTCGATAGCAAGTGACAAGAATGAAACTAATGAAGACCGTGTTTTGATAGACAATTGAATGAATAAATAAATTAGTAATTTAGAAATATTTTGCGTAATATATTTACTGTGAGTTTGTCTAAGTCATGTTTATTTAGAATAGAGGGAAAGTTATGTTTCAAAGCCTGGTGTTTATAGTCGGTACGAAAACGGGGTATAAGCCACTTTTCCACGTTCCGAGTATTGATATCATGATTCTGACGCTGCAGAAGTGCAATAGTCTGAATGAAATGTTTCAATGCAGAAGAGCACATGTAAAATGAGCGCAGGATGAGAAACTCATACAAATCTTGGATTTTAATTAATTTGTGAATGCGAAAGTATGTGGAAGTCGGAGATAAATAACCAATGTTGGCAATGCGACGAACAGCTTTCTTCTGTTAAAGCTGTATTCTATTTATGTTACGCAGAGTCGCAGTAAGCCAAATCAAACTGCAGTAGTTTATATGTGATTGAAATAGCGCGTGATATATTCTAACTTTTATTTCTGTTGGGAGAACTTCGTGGCACCGCGATAAAACTCCCGTAGATAAGGAAAGTTGCTTGCATAATTTTTTATGTGAGAATCCCAACCTAGATGAGATGAAAATGTTACACCAAGGATCTTGTGTTGATTTCATGTTTCTGTTGACAATGTTGATTTCTTGTTCTGCAGAAATAATATCTTGTTTAATGTTGCATGTCTTGTTTCTAGATCTGAACATTATTACCTTGGTTTTCTCGGGGTTAATATTAAGTTTATTTGATAGTGACCATGATTTAATGTTACCTAATAATCGATTACATCTTTCTGCCAACTTATCCGCATTTTCGCCAGACAGTAAGACTGTGGCGTCATCGGCATATATGATAAATTGCACAGCTTTGTCGATGTTTACAATGTCATTTATAAAGGTGGTTAAAATACGGGACCTAATACGCTTCCTTGAAGGACACCTCTACTAACAGGCAATGAAGATGAGCGATGGTTTCCCAGACACGCGCATTGTGATTTATCTGTTAAAATGATTTCGATAAAGCCCGAGGAGTGCCCCGAACACCATACATTTCTAGCTTATGTAATAGTCTATTATGGTCAAGGGAATCAAAAGCCTTAGAGAAATCTATGAACAAGCCCAATGTATTTTCTAAAACGAATTAGTTGAGCCTCAACAAAGCTAACTCTGTAGACATTCCTTTCCGGAAACCAAACTGGGCATCACTGATAATATCAGCTTTATTGAAAAAATCTGAGAACCGGGAACGCAACATATTCTCGAAACCTTTAGCAAATATTGGTATAATAGATATTGGGGGATAGTTTCCTAGCATGTTTTTGTCTCCACCTTTATACAGAATGGACACCCGAGAACGCTTCATTTGACGTGAAAATTTTCCAGAATCCACTGTTAAATTAAATATATAAACAAATAAAGGTGCAAGATACTCTGAAGCAAATTTTATAGTTCTTATCTGAAGATTGTCTATATCTAATGCACTACTAATATTAAGACTCATAAATGTTCTATAAACTTCTGCTTCATCTGTGGGATTCAGAAATATGCTTTCAGGACGTCGAATAATTAAATCATTTGCGAGTAAGACACCATTATCTGGCGTTATCCTGGAAGTCAAATGTTTATTGAAACAATTAGCAAGGTTTACACCGGTCCAATACGCGATTGTTTACTGTAATTTCAACAGGCATGAGGTCTTCCTTGCTGCGTCCCAGAACACTGTTTATAACTTTCCAAGTAGTATCTGGATTTCTAGTACTGATACTAGAAAACAAGTTCTAGTAATACGCTATCTTTGTTTTTCGAAGCTCACTGTTAAGTTTATTTCCAAGTGATTTATATTCCTTTAATAAACCTTCCGCCTGAGATCGCAAGAACGCATGAAATAGCTTATTTTTCTTGTTTATCACACGCCTAAGAGCCACGTGTGACCCATTGTTTTTCTTATTTTCTTTGACGGTTTAAACCTTATAAAAATAATACAGATAGATATTTGTAAACGTTTCCATAAACTTTAGGTACGCTTCATGAACGTTTCTTATAGAATAAATGAAATTCCAGTCATGCATAGTATTAGCATGCTTGAAAGCTTGCAACGCCTCATCAGAGATATGCTGAAGTATGATAGTCTCCAGCTGATGTTTCTGTTGTATTTCTGAGGAACTATATTGCACGAACACTGGACAATGATCGCTTATATCTGATGAAATAGTACCCGCATTAGAAACAACTGTGCCAGCATTCGTATTCAGTGGGTCCAGTAGCGATGAACTCAATACTGTGATACGAGTTGGCGTTGATATTACATTTGTGAAACCAGCTGAGTGAAGGCCTGAGGTAAAATCGCATTCCCTTGGAGTGTCTTCCAAAATGTTAAGGTTGAAATCACCTCCGCATACTAGATGAAATTTATTTGCACAGATATATTAAAAAAAAGACTTAAAGAAACTCAGAAATTTCATAAAGTCGGCAGCTGGAGAGCGGTATATCACAACCACAATTTCGATGTCACTTTTAAGTACTACAAGTTCATAGTCATCAGTAATAAAGAAAATTAAGATAAAAGTTCATATGTCCGACAATCTTTCACAAGGATGCAAACACCACCACCTCGTCGATTTTGACGATCAATAAGAAAAGGCGTGTAACCGTCAAGATAAAACTTATCACAGCCATGGTAGTACCAAGTCTCAGTCATCATGATTATGTTGAACTTAAACAAGAACTAGTTAATGAAACAAATGATTTCATCTTTCTTTCCAACTGCGGAGCGTGCATTCAAGTGCAAAACAGAGTTATCCAACTTAGTCTGTGGAAGATCAGCATGTGGTAGAGCGAAATTATGATAGTTCATTTTGATTGTTTTAATTTGGTAGCTGTGAAACGCTGAAACCTTCTATTAGTTAACTTTTTAAGGTCAACTTCAGAAGTGATCTCTATAGTATCGGAATCGTCACACTTCCGCGCGAATATTTTCCCATTGAAAGACCAAACGGATTTCCAGTGCTTCTCATGCTTGCGCTTCACCGCCATGCCAAGCAGGCACTTCAGAGCAGGGCAGAGGTGCTCATTTACGTAGATCTGCGCATCGCCTGAAAGACCGATATACTTGTTGCGGACGCGCATCTTCTTTGCTTTCTTTAGAATCAGATCTCGCTTTGCCCTAGACTTGAACTGGACTATAATGTTGCTTCGACCAGGATTGCGGGTTGGAACTCGATGACATATTTCTACGTCAGATTCTTGAACAGGCTCGTTAATAGCCTCACCTAATGTTTGCGAGGACGCTGAGAACGTTTTCATTTTCTTGTTTTCGGACGCCGTGATTTTCAATATTATAGTTTCTCGAATACTGTTCAAGTTGAACTAGGCGTTTCTCTAGGTAGTCTGTATGATTCTCAAGTGTCTGGCATTTTGCCCGCAGTTCTTTTTTACTATTGGTTAATTCAGTATTTTTTGCTACTGCTGCGGCGACTTGGCTTTTCAGGTCTTCTATGGTTTTATGAGCGAACTCGTGGCTCTGCGCAACGCTGCGTTGCTCAGTTCAAAATTCACACATTTCATTTCTGAGGTCCCTCTCAAACGATTCGCGCGACATTTTCATTTTCTGTGTAAGATCATCCCTGAGTTTCAAGAGATCATTCTTGACGTCTTCCTTAATCTTTGCTGCCTTTCGACATCAATGAAAGTTGCCGGTCACAAGGATAGTACGCAAAATGAAGTAGCAAAAAATTACAAAGAGCATAAAGCTTCGCAGCAGTGACGATCTTGAAAAAACTAGCTAATAGGACAAAACGTGCTAGTACCAACCTGCAGCGAAAAGTAGAAAATGGCTCCGACGAAGTGAACAAAGCTAGTCACTGCTGCCAACTGAAGACCTTGAGACTTCAAACGATGCTTTTATAGTAGGAATACTGGCGCAGAATCACAGACGCGGCCGCCGTCCGCGCCCCCTTGTGCTGCACGATGTCGGTGATTTGGCCGACACGTGTCCAACTGACCAGGATCGGGTGCGCCGTGCAGGCAGCGCATAGATTATCGGCAGCGAAAAGTAGAAAATGGCTCAGACGAATTGAGCGAAGCTCGTCACTGCTGCCAACTCATTTGAATGAGTTCACCGAGCTCTCTGTCATGCCATTAAAGTTCTGACCTGTGCGGTGCATAAGCAAACATTGCATAGGAGTCTGTGTTGTATCGGATGAAAATAAAGAGAATTGTACACATTGCAGTTAGCTTTATAGAATTTAATTGACCGTGGCCTGAAAGCTTCGCTTCATGTCTATTCCGACAAGTGCATTGGATCTGCATTACATTTACTGGTCATGCTGGATATCTCGGCCATTACTGGGTGGCCACATCTTGTACATTTCTACACAAAGTTGTATAAATGACTGTGGTGCAATATAATAAAAAAGGGGCAAGACTGTGCAAACCAGCTTTATTCCATGATTATGTCGTGCGGAATGGCGTTGCTCACTTGAACGCGGAGGCTTCATCCGATTTTTTTTTATTTGCCTGCGTGTTTGTTCAATGTGTCGCGTGCGCTTCACTTTAAATCTTGCAGGTTTTTTGTTATCGTGCAAGATCACGGCTGCGGCATCCGACGCGCTGCGTCTCGTCGCGACGATAAATGCGGAAGGCTCCGCGAACAAACGTCGCGCTATGTTGGTTGACAGTCCGTAACACAGGCTTTGAGTGTCCCACGGGAAGCAAAATTGGTAAGTGAAATGTTTGCTCAATGATAATGTGGGGCAATGTTGCCTTGTCTGATAACTGTTGGATATCGCCAGGAAATGGGAATAATTCTGTGAAAAGGTTCCGCATATGTGGCTATACATTACGACTGTGTGCTGACCATAGTAGTTCTAATCCATTGAAACAAGTGTTGTTTATTAAATTATATTGGTGGCGTTATTCTAGACGAATAAACGTGAAGTTACTTGTGAAACCTCTGTGGCACTGTGATTTATTTGCATCCTATTCGCTCACCTTCCTAAAGAACCTACTGGAACAATTGCCATCAATAACAGCCTGATTATGATCACATTATAACACACGCCACTCCCATAGTTTAATGACACGCTGGCGCGTCGAGCTGGGGCGACTCACAAGCTCGCCTCAGCCTCAAAGAAATCTGCTGGCGTAGCGGTCGAAATGTCGGACGCTGAAGAAATTCAAACATTCGCGCCAAGCGGCATAAGATCTTGACGTCACGGCCATTTCCGGTTGCGACGTCACTTCTGCTTTTTTTCTTTTTTTTCTTTGCTGTTAGTTGTCCCCCGATACGTAGATGGCGACGGTTGCAACGAGCCGCCATTTTCTTGACATGTGGACTTCTATGGAAGCTACACTACCAGTTTACATATATCTTGCTAATAACTGTTTACGTTCGCCATTTCTCCTCGCACTGACCATGCAGGAACCGCTGTTGCGCACTCCAGAACAAATTTAGACGTTAACGCGTTTTTAAACGACAAGGAACGCGTTTTATTTGCTCTTATAAAATAAATTAAACATCGCGCGATGTTTTCGCCCCATGTGAAACAGACTTTAGGCGGCGCGGCGAACTCACAGTGGTTGCTAAGGAGGGTCGTCGCGGCGTCGGCTGGCATTTCAGCTATTCGCGTTCAACCTCTGTTGCCAGGCGCTGGGCCTTCTAGATTTTCAATATACGCCGCCCGGAGAGAAATGTTAGATCTCTACAAGGTATCCTGGCAAGATGGTACGTTGCCGAAGAATGGAAGACAAGTTGCTTGGTCCCTCTCCTGAAGCACGGCAAGTCTCCGGTTGAACTCACCTCCTACCGCCCAACAGCGCTGGCCAGCTGGGTGGGAAAGATACGGGAAAAAATGATCCTCACTCATTTGGAGTGGTACCTGGAACACTACAAAATGTTCCAAATTGCATGACTGGTTTTCGTCGAGATCGCTCATCAATAGACAGTGTTGTTGATCTCACTACGTATGTCCAGCATCAAAAGTCATGTAAAAGATTACCTGCGCAGCTTTGTTTTTAGATGTCAAGGGGGCATACGATAACTTATCTCACGAGGTCATTCTCGCTGCTCTTGAGATGGTTTTCCTTGGGGGTCGAGTGTTTCGATGGATTTCTAATTATCTGTTTATGAGATCGTTCTTTGTGAGTACCGGAGATAGTCAAACAGCACCACACTACACCTACCGAGGCGTTCCTCAAGGCGAAGTACTAAGCCGCAACGTATTCAACCTCATGCTCATGGTCACGCTCATTGGTCATTGGTCGATTTCTGGGCATAATCATTGACCGAGATCTCTCATGGAGCCCACACGTGACCTACTTGGAACGGCGCCTGACAGAAATCCCCCAGCGTTTCAAGTTTCTGGGCGGAAAAACTTGGGGCATGTTAGTGTATGCAATGTTGGAATTGTACAGGTTTTTTTTTCTGGGCTTTCTGTGATACAGTTTGCCCGTAGCGACGAACACTTGCAGGACAAATCTTCGTGCTCTACAGGCTATTCAAGCTCGGGCTCTTAGAGTTTGCCTTGGTTTGCCTAAATGCACATCAACAGTGGCGACTATAGCCAATTGCCCAAGACCAACCCATACAAACACACATTGCGGTGGAAGTGATGAGAGTGCAATTAGGCACTTTGCCCGTGCCCGTTCTCATCATCTTGAAACACTACCGTGACAAAGGCAGCGGGAATCATTTTGTACTACGATTTCGGATTATGAGGATTCGCCCCGCAACTAAGCCATCGATTCCTCCATGGTGTTGGGCACCTTGCGGTACCAGGAATCAGAAAAATCTCAGCTGTCATCATCTGCTCTTAAACAGCTAACGCTGCTCCAGCTAATGCATGACAGTTACGCCGACCACGTATATATTTATACATGTGAATCGGCAGCTCTCCAGTGTTCCTATGGAGCCGTGGTTTTCCCTGCGAGAGCCACCACCATCAGTTTCAAGACGTGTCACCCAACGACATCTACGGCTGCAGAACTTGCAGCTCTTCGCGCTGGACTTCGTCTCGTCAGCCAGGAACAACCTCGAAGATGGTTCCTATTCAGTGAGTCGAAGGCAGCACTGCAGTATTTACTATTAGCCTCACGACGCGGACCAAACGAACAACTGGTATTAGAGATTAGAGAGCTACTCTATACCTTGGCTGAGCAAGGAGACTGCGTGACATTTCAGTGGCTTCCAAGTCATGCGGCGTCATAGGCAACGAGCATGCCGATAACGCTGCTCGGTCGGCACTTCAAGGCGCCAAAGAAGAGTCGATACCGGCATAAAGGAAAGATGCCGCCAAAAAACTTCAAATGCTCACCCGTGGTATAACGTTCTCCTTGTGGAACACGCGAAGCTTTCAATGCAACCGACTGCACCACCTAGACCCATCTCTTCGCCTTCGCATCCCAGCTGGTCTCTGCCGACGCGAAGCTACCCTGCTTTATCGAATATGGCTAGGAGTAGCCTTTACGAAGTCTTTTGCTTTCCGAATCGGATGGGCCGACGACGTCTTCTGTGATGACTGCGGTAGCGAGGAGACTTCAACATCTTCTCCGTGACTGTCCTCACCACGATTTACAGAGACGATCGGTCGCGATCGCAATAGCGTGCTTGGATAAAAGACATTCAACAAAGGAAACCATTTTTGAATACCGCCATCACAAGACATCGCAGCGGAGGGCGACGAAAGCACTGTTGCAGTCTTTAAAGACTACATAATTGGAAAAGCGGCTGTCACCTTAACTGATGTTTACAGTGCTACAAGTGCTTTGCAGGGATTGTATGCGGCGACATTGACCGACTGTGATTGTGCATCTGCGCTCCCTTTCTTTCGCTATCTCCACTTTCCTGTCACTTTACCTCCCCCTCCCCTCTCTCCTCAGCGTAGGGTAGCCAACCGGACCTACCCCTCTGGTTAATCTCCCTGCCTTTCCCCTTTTATTCTGTCTGTCTCTCTCTGTCTCTGATAGTCGGCGACAGCGTCTGTCCCACTCTTGTAAAGTTGTGCAGCATTAAATTTCAACATTTCTTGGCAGTGAAATGTTCGTATAACATTAGTGTGGTTTCATGAGCCTAGGATTACCTTGGTTTCGCCCACCGGTTCTCGGTTTTTTAACTGGTTTATTATTCCAGGATTTACCGCAGTGTGTATACTAGCCAGAATTACATCCGTGGAAAAGTGTAATATGCGTCATTATAAGCAAAGTGGCTGCATTAGAATACTTTTTGACAAATGTTTTCTTTCGTACTTTTGCGCAAACAGTGGGAACAGAGAGCCACTCTGCCAAAGACAATTAGGCTGTTTGCACTCTACATAATAATAAAGAAATACAGACGTACGTGATCGAGGCCCCAGTGAAGACGAAAGAAACAGATTGACTGCTATGTCAAACTTACTATCTCAAGGCAAATTGCATGGCAATTGTACGGCAGTTCGCTGGTTAATTTAACCCTCGCACACAGGAAAGTTCAACAATGCAGATACAACTTGGTAGAACATTAGCCTTAGAACGCACGACGCTACTTCACTCTGTGTCTAACATGAGCCCCAGTTGCAGTGCTGCTTGGTAAGTGTGATGAATGCGTTCATGCACGCTGCGGAGAAAAGCGGCCTGATGTGCGGAGATGAGTCGTGAATCTTGGCCGACGCAGATAAACACGTGCTGATGACGTACGTGGACACTGTGATAAAGGGAGCCGTGCGGAGGCACATTTATTTCATGACATTCACGATAAAAGACACGCACTCGACGATTTTCCCGCCGCTTTTGATGCTGAATGTGACCACGATGTTTCCATCCTGAAAGAGAAAAATAAATGAGAAAAAAAAAAACGACAGTGAGATTGCAACAACTCACTCAAATCGTAGTCGCATAGTCAATTAACGCAATAAGATCTCTGACGAAATGTAACACCAGAACACATTTATAAATATATGTATTTGCGCCTGCAAATGATATATAAGGGAATCAGAGAAAGACGAAAGAAAATGGAGCAAACTTCGGGCGTGCCGGGAGATAAATTCTCTTTATATTTAACGAAGCTGTCTAATTAGAGATGAGCGCTAATATTGAACCAACCTTCATAAATAATAAAAGAGAAACTAAAATAAAGTTAAGTACCCGCGCAATGAGAGAGGGAATGAAAAAAATTACATGCGTGACATTAAGGAATAGAAAGACAACAGCGTGGACTCAGAGCAAGCCAAGGTATCCGATGTAGAGATGGGTCGCTCAGGAGCGAGCCGGATCTTTTGAGCCGCTCTTTTTAAAGAGCGAGTGAGCCGTGGTTCAGTAAAAGTGAGCGGCGGTTCTTTCGGAGAAAGGGAACCGGTTCTCTCGCCGAAAGAACCGCCGCTCACTTGAACCACGACTCACTCGTTCTTCAAAATGAGCGGCTCAAAAGACAGCCGAAGGCGAGGGGGTGGAGGCGACTCTTGCGAGGAAGGGCTGGAGGGCAGTTGCTTTCTTGCACTGCTAATAGATGGCGCGGAAGTCGCACCTAGCAGAAGAGACGGAACGGTTCGCCACGGCTCACAAAACGAGAGAGAGCCGGCTTCCTCTCTCCGAAAGAACCGCCGCTCACTTACTGAACCACCGCTGCCTGCTCGTTCCTGAGCGACCCATCTCTAGTTCCGCTCAGGGGCGAGCCGGATCTCTTAAGCCGCTCTTTTGAGCCGCTCTTTTGAAGAGCGAGGGAGCGGTGGTTCAGTAAGTGAGCGGCGGTTCCTTCGGAGAGAGGAAGCCGGCTCTCTCTCGTTCTGTGAGCCGTGCCGGACCGTGCCGTCAGAGCCTTCTCCTGGGTTTCGAGATTTCGTTTTCTAAGCGACGAGTGGTGGCCGGCGTGGGCCGACTCGCGCTACTCGTACTCGCTGGCAGTGTGGCGCGCGCAGCAGTCCCTTTGGTTTTTTGTGCGTCCCGATGCCACCGAAGGGTGAAGTAAAGAAGCCTTAATTGACAAAGGATGGTACCGTTCGTTGCCTGCTGGTGTTCGAACGATGTCTCGCGACTCTCACCGATCGCACATCGTGCGCTGGTGCAACAAAACTTCGAAGATTGTCTTCCGTGTCTTTAAAGACAACAGGTGAACGTACAGTTTACGTCCTGGTCTTCATTTGTGTTAATTAGTGCAGTCATGAAAATGTCGCGCAATGCATCTAGTTCATTGCATTTTCTGAGCGTGTATCATTAGCACGTCAATAAAACGAGGCGAATTATCTGTTGTGTTGTAATAGAACTTCATTTCTTCTTTTTCTTTTTTGTCCTTGCGCATGATGGCATGATCACCAGTATCGCGCAGTGCGCTCAAGAGAGAGAGAGAGAAAAAAAAAACGAAAGGTACGTACGGTAGTTTTGTGGATCTTTAGTAATGATTTTTGTATTGTACTTCAAGAAATGATTTCGACATTAATTTTGCATGGCGTTACAGCTCACTCATATTATAGTGAGCGTGCGTATGAGAATAAATGAATACAGCTGAAAGATAATGTACAATAATTTTGTGTTCTTATTTTGACCAAAAGTTGATTTTAAAGTACCAAAAAAAGACAGAAAAGCTCCTGTAATGACAATGAAGTTACTTTTTTTCTGAAAGTACGTAGCATTCTGCCTGTTACAGTATTATAAGTTTTTATCCTCAATATGAGAAAAGAAAATTTCATTAGAACTAAAAATTCATGCTTTTAAAATATGTAAACATAATCTCTAAACATAGCGAAAATACCAATAACAAGGTTATTCAATTATGCAGATATCGTTTTTTTTTCAAAGCCAAATAACTATAGAATATGCATAACACAGGTGACACATTTAAGTGAACCGGTGAGCCGATCAAATGAGCCGGTTCATTTCAGTGAGCTGAGCCGTTCCGAGCCGCTCACTGAAATGAGCCGTTTTGCCCATCTCTAATCCGATGTTCTCGTTGAGACAAAGAGGCAGAAATGGGATGGGGCAGGACATGCAATGAACTGCACTTATAACCGATGGTCTGTTCAGCCATAAGATGAAGACAGCGGAAACGATGCAGCAATAACTGCAGATTGATGGGGAGAGGCGTTGGTCCGGCAATGGAGATAGAATAGATTTAAGGTCAAATGAAATTAGAAGAAAACACAATATTTGCCGCGACGTTTTCTATCTTACCCGTATGAACCACTCGGAACCTCCGTTGCCGGGCAGAGGCACAGATAGGTGAGCGGTGTATTTACCCGCTTGAATGGGACATTTGTTCTTCCACTCACGGTTAAGCTGCAGCTGGCCGGTTTCTGTGCCATTGCATAACCTCAGGTGGCTGTGGATTGACGGCGTAAAAGAAAAAAGACAAAAAAAGGCGATCAAACACGTGCGCTCACGCACAATCTCTCTTCTAGGCATTTCTGTAATTCCTTCGCGGCTTTTTTGAAGAAGTCGAACACAATAGGAATACAGAAAACCTGTGTTCAGTGAAGCAGTGACTCGTTTTCGTTTCATTTTCTGTTCAATATACGTTTAAGGTACCATCCGGGAGATGTGCATAATATACAGACAAGGGTCAGCAACGGGCCCCCTGCTTATTAGTAAAAAGAAATTAAATAAAGGAGTAGCTAGCTCGAAAAACGACGAATACAAACAAACGCACCCAAAATTACGAGCGGTGACGTATTCAAAAGTTTATTGAGGACCAAACACAACACTGTGGATAATATAAAATAAAAAAAAGATTACATACTTTGAAGTAATCGTATCATAAGAAGCCAACAAACAACGACACCAAGGGCAACATAGGGGAAATTACCTGCACTTACTAAGTGAAATAAAGAACGGATTAATTATTGGAAACGAAAATGGATGAAAAAACAACTTGCCGCTGGTGGGCAACGATCCTAGGTATTCGCATTACGCGTGCTATGCTCTTACCATTGAGCTACCGCGGCGCCGTTTTTCCATCCACTTTGTGGTTTTTTCATGTTTTACTACTAGAAGTAACCCTGGGAGCGTTAGCCAGCACCACCACTCACAAACCTTGGCGGCGGATGTGGAACATCCTTTCTGCCGCAGGCGTCATGAGTGCGTAATATTTTTGGGTGAAGGCAACCGGTCAATAAACCAACACATGCTACCTGAAGGCATCAAGCTGCCGGATTCGAGACCCTCTTTATGTTATGAACTAGAAGAACGCGAACCAGGGGCCCGATTTTTATTAATCATATCATAAGAAGCCAACAAACAACGACACCGACGACAACATAGCGGAAATTACCTGTGCTTACTAAGCGAATCATATAAATTATAAATTATTGGAAATTAAAATGGACGAAAAAACAACTTGCCGCATGTGGGAAGCAAACCTAAGTTTACGCATTACGCGTGCGATGCTCTTACCAACCGAGCTACCGCGATGTCGTTCTCCAATCCACTTTCTGGGGCATTTATCGTTATCTACTTGAATTACCCCGGGAATGATAATCAGTGCGGGTTAATTGACAATTATTGACGTAATTTTTCCGTTAGGACGGCGCCGATGTCTACGACTTCGCCGCAAGAATATCGCGACACGGAGTGTGCGAAAGCGACATATCCGGGCAGCCGGCGCCGAGCGCGTCGAATGCAAGTGGCCTTAACCGCTTGGCCTTTAGGCGCGCGATGAATGCGCCGTGTCAGACTGTGGTCATATTTGTGACGCGATTTGAGTGTATAGGCCGGGTGCTTCACGGAGCACACGGTGCACATATATGTATAGTATGCGTTCGCAATCACGAAACGGTGCGAATGAAATAAACGAAGGAAGGTAATCGTCGCGACACCGTGTTTCATTACAGTAATTGGGATTGCTTGTTGCGGTGGAGGTTTGACCATGGCCGGGCCGTATCGACGTCGTAGTCTGATGTTACATACTGCACTGAGCAAACGGATACGTTAATTTTACACGTCTACTCTAGTTATTTGCACGCGTTGTCGGCGGTGCATGCCAGATGCGGGCCTTAAGACACTTTCCATGCCAGTATTATACTCTAGGGAACCTTGCGGAGTTTGGTGCGGTACTGTGGTTGCACAAAAGTCGGGTCATTACTGTTGGCAATTGTTGCCTTGCCAAATTTTGTCTGCGATATGTTAGGGGGTAGATAAAACACCGCTTTTGACCATTTGACCAGCCGGCGCATCATGAGACAGAAGGGGAAGTTAATACGAGAGACACAGAGTTAATCACCAACGTTTATTTTTCCACATGCCGGCAACAAGCAGTAGACGGGGCCATAGCGGGCAAGGGGGAGCGGAGATGAAAGAGAAAGGGTATGGGAGGGGAGGAGGGGGGGGGGGGACCGAACCCCGCGACGGACAGCTCTGGGGAGGCTCGAGCCCCACACCCCGCCCCCCAGTTCAAATTCAAATTAACACAAACCTATTCAAAATAGGAAGATTACACAGGAAGTATTGTATAAAACATCCGGACTACCCGCCGGTGGCTCGCAGCTTAAGCGAAAATAATGTGACTTCCTTTTTCCATACTTGTTCTTTGCGAGAATTTCTTACTTCTACTGCTGTGCTACGCACTACATGCCAAACAGTGCCGGATGATCGACCACTAGCGATATCGCTTACCCACTATACTTAGTTGCCAGTGTAACACAAAGAAGACGAGGGCGCGAGGAGAGCACATGAAGACATGGAAACGGTGCCGTGTCTGTGAGTTCACGTGCAGTGCTTATGTCCTCGTCTAGTTGGCGCTTCACTGGTGTTCCAAAATGTTACAGCTGCAAGCCCGTATCGAAACCCTAGACGAACAAGTAACAAAGTTTTCCTACCACTGAGTTATGTGATCGGGACACGAGAGCTTCGTCCCGTCAGGCAGTGCAAAGGACACGTCAAGGTAAGCATCAGAGCCGAGTGGTACCTTGAACTTGAACGCTGCGTTGATTTTCAACTTCTCGCCGAGTTTCGCGTTCGTGAGGGTGACGTTCGTGATCTTCACGATCGGATCATGTTCATCTGCAAAAGAATCATTACGGGCTCATTGTGAAGTGTTGGCCTAACACACGCTATTGTGGTCAAATATTGCCAGGATATGAAACTGCAACGTCAGGCTGAACAGGAGAGTTCCCTGCAACGTCAAGTTCCCCGTGACAAGTGCGTACTCCTACTAATACGAGCGATTTAGTGGCTGCTATGGGGAATTTTGAGCAGAACACCTCGGCTCCACAGTCGAGCGACCCATCGGTGTCACCGGAGGGTAGCATGATTGGTAGACTTGGTGCACTGTTCTACATATACGCAGGTGTAGCGGCGCTTAATTTTTCTTAGCCACTGTGCTCGCTACCATAGGTCGGCCACATACAGTGGTGTAGCCAAGTAGAGAAGCGCACCGGGCACCTCCGCTCCTCAACCCCCCCCCCCCCCCCCCCCGCGCCCCCCCCCCCCCGCCCCCCTCCAGAGAAATCATAGTGCCCAGAGAAATCTGGGCACTTTTTGCCGGCGAATGTTGCCTATAAATGCCCTTTTACTTTATCCACGACGGAGGTCGACGTGCTTTGCTCCATTTAACCGCTGTTCAAAGTTCGGTCCAAACGGGATCATAGCAGGCGCTAAAGCTCGTGATGGCGAAGCGCACGTTTTTGTTCGTCAGGGATGGCCTGTCTAACTGGGTCGCACGTAACAAAGTTCGGCGCTAGGCAGCGCGTTTTTGGCGCTTTGCCAGAGAGTACGCCATCCAGCCACGGACAAGAACTTCTGTACAATCTGCAAATTAATGTTTTACTGTAAAAAGTATTCGCAGTAACAACGTGTCAGAATTTATTTGCGAGAACACAGTCCACACGAAGTTATCAGCACTCGGCGCAGTCTGTAGCCGTCGCATATAGCTTTCAAGATAGGGGCCGCGCGGCTGTGCCATGCGCAGCCGCCGCATGAGTACCGTAGATCACTGTTGATAATGTTTCGACGGCGAATAAGGCTATTAAGAGCAAATAACGGGTTGTAATAATCAGAATGGTTATCTGCACACTTGGCGCCGCGCCCTGCAGTATAGATTGCTTGCGTCATTGATTCGCCTTGCGCCGCCATCCGCAGCAGTTGGTATCGCCACAGCGGTGTCGTTGAAACTGCTCGGATCAAGTTTCATAACATTGATAATGACAATGAGCTGTAAAATAATGACCGAGTAGCAATGCTTATGCATACTTAGACAACTCGCTGAGGAGTTTCTGCGTGATTTTTACTTTTCAGTTTCGGGATGAAAAAAAAAAAACGATGTTTGCGAGCGTTTTGCGACGCACCCGTTCGCATTTCAAGTGTAAATATTTCCCCAGGTACAGGGTGTTCATTTTCAAGTTTTACGGAATTTTAGGAAATCGCCTGGTGGCTGGTAGCATAATTCTTATCATTGAGCTGGGTTATTCGATGAGGTGGACACTAGGAGCACGAGAAATCGAAACACATGTTCAACTAATTAACAGAAACTGACTAATAAACGTCTTAGTTAATTACTTTACGACACATATTGCGATTTACGAATTGTAGCCGATGAGCTTGTCAGGCGTATCCACTTGCAATGAATTTCCAGGATGACACAAGTTTGGAGATAGGCGTCATCAAACTCGCCATAAATTTGCACTGTTCTTCCACTTATTTTTTACCAAAATGCTGTAATATACATTGAAGCACAAAAGTAACTGGAAGGCCCATGTATTTTGTCCCACATTTCGGGAAATAATATCTCGAAACTGGTGTCATCCTGGAAATTCGTTTCAAGTGGATGCGTCTTGCAAGCTCACCGGCTACAATTCGTAAACGACGATATGTCTCGTAAAGTAATTAACTAAGAAGTTCATTAGTAAAATTTTGGTAGTTAGATGATTGTGTGCTTTGATTTCTCGTGCTACTAATGTCAGCCCCTTCGAATAAACCAGCTGAACGATAAGAATCATGCTACCTGCCTCAGGCGATTTTTAAAAATTCTGTAAAGCTTAATTTTAAACACCTGGTATATAATTAATTTAGTTAGAAGACCGCATTGCAATGAAAAAAAAGTTTAAAAAGTAAGAGCTAACACAAGTTCAACAAACTTACGAAAATCTCTAACATTCATCACGAATATCGAAGCATGTAATTTCCAAGATGACGGTAGAGACGGCGAAGTGCTTCCCAAGTGACGTAGCCCATGACGTCCTCCACACGACAACCAATTGGCTAACGGTATTATCGCTAGAAAATGGCGTGATTTCTTGCGGTCATCGAAGGGGGGCAGGGGGGGGGGGGTTACCCCTTAACTCTTGGTGATGGTTCACGGCGATAGCAATGTTTTGTCGGTGCTGCGCCGACGGCTTGATAAAATTGATGGAAGGATCACCGTCAAATTGACGACCGGTTTGAACAGTGAAGATTGAAAGGTAAGGTCGTCGCTAATACTGTCTTACATCCGCTCTTATTTTTCCTCCTGTCAATATGCGTTATGTCCTAATGTCGCGTTTTCAGTTCACATAGCATATCAGGTGTGCAGGCTTGCCTTCTTTATGATCATCAAATAAGTTAATTAAATAATTATTGAGCGTTTTGAAATTGAATGTTAAGTATAACTGCATGGCTTTAGTGTGAATGAAGTTATATGTTTTATCCGATATTGCCGACGCCATACAACTGAGTTGGCAGTTCTTTATTGTCTTTTCTTGCTCTACACACCCTATTTACTTTGCACGTTGTTTACTCTATGGACAGTTGTGACACACATTGAAAAAAAAAAATGAAGAAACAAGGTGACAAATATGGGGACTTAAATAGCCTAAAAGAGGGCGAACAGTTAAGAAAAGCCTGACTCATGTTATCATCTCGTGGTAATGGTTAATTATTTCGAGGTATTATGCAATATCTTAAGCATCTTCATTTATACGCTGGCCCACAAATACCATTGAATGTGCGCTGACACACGGATTTCATATCTACTACACGAGTTAATTCACAATAAAGGTTTGATGCACGCAGACGCACATTTTTAGTTCAGGGCAGAAAGTTTCAGCAGTAACCTGCGTAATCATATGGCACACCTACAAACTACCGCGTGGGTTCATTACGTAAATCAACGTAGGAGGTGCGTCACCCGCCCAAAATGCGCGTGCATGACTTTCAAGACGTGCAGTTTTTCAATATATAGATTGCTGCTACACTAGGATTTACATTTAAGTGTGATTGTGCATCTATATTCCAGAGCCATTAGTTTTTCCTCACCGGTGCAATAGCTGAGAGAAGGAGCCTGAAGAGAGCAGGCCACCACGTGAAGTACGGCGGCGATGCCGAGAAGCCCGATGGAAATCATGCCCGCAGAGTAAACGACAAACTCACTGACCCTGCGGAATGACACCTTTTTGTTTTAAACTGCAATGGACCGGATGTATCAGCGACGAGTCAACTTCTGCTGGGTTCTAGCTGGTTCCTTACCTCGAACAATTCATCGTAGATTTACTACCCAGGCAAGAAAGTCACATTAAAGAATGGAGTCACGAATGCCGGCTGAGATCCACGTGGCACACAGAGAACGGTTGAACATAGCGTAGATGATCTGTGCATGGCCCACAGTGAACCCGGGATGCGCTCAACGAAGCATCTGCAAATGGTTTTCACTTGCAACATATTGCATCCGGCTGGCTGGAGCAGTAATGCGCCTTGGCAAATCCTTGTGCCTGTCATAGTTTTCTTAGTTAGTCGTGTCAGGCGCAGGCTACGCTTAGCGTCAGCTGTCGTTTCATCGACGCCCCCCCCCCTGGCGTGTCGTTCAACTGTGAGCGCTTCATCCCGTTGACTGCCTAGATTTGTGGGATAGTCAGAGCTCTCGTTTCCGGAGAGGAGGTACGCTTTGTTTGTTTCTGCACTGTAATGGGCACTGAGGCTGCGTTTCTTTTTTACTGCCGTCACGAAATCGAAGTACCATTAGAATTTTACGTACACAACAGCGCATGTTACTATTACCTAGAGGCAGCCAATGTGCACACCAATGTGCACACCTGAATAGATGGTTACCAAGATTTATACTGCCCTATTAAAAACGATACAGCTACAAAAATAAGAACACCTGGTATTTGCGAAAATAGTTCAGTGCTTTCTATGAAGAGGGCGTATGGACTGGTAACACCGATCTTGTATTCTTGCTCACAACCTTCTCAGTTATCACTTGCAAAAAGCATTCTCTTGCTTCCCTTGGCATCTTCCTAACCTTTGATTGAAGCAAAGCAACTTTGAGAAGATTACAAACTTATGGTTGTTCTTTCAAAACAACCGTACATACTATATGATTTTTATGTGAAATGTAGAAAAATGCTACAGAGGCCAGCCAAATCAGCAATGCTTTCGATCTAGGTTCACTGTTGTTTCCTTTTTGTTATTATCCGACACCATTTTCATATCGATGTCTACTGATGGGGATCGAACAGAATTTCTTTGCGTTGTTGAAATATAGTTGCTTGTTTCTTCCACGGCGTCCTGTATTACTGCTGGTTGCGCATGAATACTTTTTTGGGTCTGCGAAGATACTTGCTGACATTGAATTTTGAGACTGTGACACCACTTCTCGCCTGGTAAACAATCGACTTCAGGGGAACGATTTCACTATAGCGTACGGCAGTATGAACAGCGAACAGCCGTAGTTGGAAATTCTTACGCGCTACAGAATTCGATGTTCAGAACAGTGAGCCGGATGTATTGGACGCATGCCAAGATTGAACGTATCGGCCCCATTGCTTGTCGTTCGCGGCAAGCTATGTTGAATGCCAGTGCAGTGTAAAAAATGACAAAAACACAGCACAAACAGACACACGAAGCCCAGGACATCATGGCCCTGGCAGTCAGTGCAGTGATAAGAGCAGTTGGAGCAGACAATGCGTGATGGGCTCTAAAGTCGCTAGCCTGAGGTTTAAACCATTTAGAGACTATTAACACGTCTCTGTGGCTCGAAAGCCCATTTCAAGCACCTTTTTGAAGACACTTGGCTGAAACGGTGAGCTTCAATTTAATTATCACCGCAGAAATCTCCAGCAGCGTCCGAGAACGCAGTTCCGAATTTACTCGAGAGGGCGGCGCTGCCTATCCCTTACAGGTGGGTATGATTATAGAGCAACAGCTCTCAAGTTTGTTTTATGCGGACGACATTGTGCTGCTTGCTCACAGGCAAAGTCATATGAAACGTCTGACTAATTTCTGCGGACAGGTAGCTGAGATTTTAAGATAATTTCGCGTTTAAAACTCGGGTCTTATGGTATTCAATGATAAGAGTGAACAGAAAGTGTCTATGTAGGACCAGGAAATAACTCGGGTATAAGGATACAGGTACCTCGCTATATGAACAAACGAGAGTAACAGATATATGGAAACACAGGAAAAAAATATATAACAGCAAATGGGCACAGAAATGCGGTCATAATGAAACTCAGAACGCTATGAGGGTACAGTTGGTAGGAGGTGTCCTGGGGTATGTGGAGTGGCGTAATGGTTCCAGGACTTTTATTTGGAAATGTAGATCTTTGCTTGACGTCAGTTTGCTTGGACTTTATGGCAACCAAAGGACAGCGGGACACCTCGCATTGGCAGTTCAGAGGAAGACTACAAATGAAGCCGTACAGGGTGATATCGGCTGGACAAGTTTTGAAGTGGGGGAAGCTCTGAGTAAAAATGATTTCGGAGAACGGAGCAATATCAATGAATTAAATGGGTTGCGAGAGTGTTAAAGTATTTGTACAGGAAGAATATTGACCCACATAATAACTCACCAGCAAGCATGCGGCCGGTACACTAAGCAATACAGCATCAAAGAACATTGAACGCAAAATCGAGAGGCTGAGACGGTCTCCTGGGTGGCGGTAGCGGAAAAGAAACTGTCTATGAGTAATGATCTAAGTAAAGACTAAACCAGGAGAGAATCAGAATGCCTTAGAAGGTGCATTAATAAAGCGAGGTATACCATGGAAGTCCGTCCGTCCGTCCGTCCGTCCGTCCGTCCTTTCCATTTTCTTGACATGTGGGCTTCTATGGAAGCTACGCTACCAGTTTACATATACCTTGCTAATAGCTGTTTACGTTCGCCATTTCTCCTCGCACTGACAATGCAGGAACCGCTGTTGCGCACTCCACAACAAGTTTAGACGTTAACGCGTTTTTAAACGACAAGGAACGCGTATTATTTGCTCTTATAAAATAAATTAAATAAACAAAGCCAAATAATTAGGTTGAATGGAACATCGCGCGATGTTTTCGCACCACATGAAACTGGCTTTAGGCAGCGCGGCGAACTCACAGTGGTTGCCAAGCAGGGGCGCCGCTGCGTCGGCTGGCGTTCCAGCCAGTCGCGTTCCAGCTCGGTTGCCTGGCGCTGTGCCTTCTTGATTTTTAATATACGCCGCCCGGAGAGAAATGTTAGATCTCTACAATGTATCCCGGCAAGACGGTACGGTTGCCGAAGAATGAAAGACAAGTTGCTTGGTCCCTATCCTGAAGCACGGCAAGTGTCCGGTTGAACTCACCTCATACCGCCAAACAGTGCTGGCCAGCTGGGTGGGAAAGATACTGGAAAAAATGATCCTCGCCCGCTTGGAGTGGTACATGGAACACCACAAAATGTTCCCAAATTGCATGACTGGTTTTCGCCGAGATCGCTCATCAATAGACAGTGTTCATCTCTCTACGTATGTCCAGCATCAAAAGTCATGTAAAAGATTATCTGCAGCTATGTTTTTAGATGTCGAGGGCGCATACGATAACGCATCTCACGAGGTCATTCTCGCTGCTCTTGAGATGGTTGGCCTTGGGGGTCGAGTGTTTCGATGGATTTCTAATTATCTGTTTATGAGATCGTTCTTTGTGAGTGCCGGAGATGGTCAAACCGCACCACACTACACCTACCGAGGCGTTCCTCAAGGCGAAGTACTTAGCCGCAACCTATTCAACCTCACGCGCATTGGTGACGCTAGTTGGTCATTGGTCGATTTCTGGGCATAATCATTGACCGAGATCTCTCATGGAGCCCGCACGTGACCTACTTGAAACGGCGCCTGACAGCAATCTCCCAGCTTTTCAAGTTTCGGGGCGAAAAACTTGGGGAATGTCAGTGCATACAATGTTGGAATTCTACAGGATTCTTTTTCTGGGCTTTCTGAGACACAGTTTGCCCGTAGTGACCAATACTTGCAGGAAAAACCTTCATGCTCTACAGGCTATTCAAGCTCGAGCTCTTCGAGTTTGCCTTGGTTTGCCTAAATGCGCGTCAACAATGGCGACTATAGCCAAGTGCCCAAGACCAACCCATACAAACACACATTGTGGTGGAAGTGCTGAGAGTGCACATTAGGCACTTTATCCATGCCCGTTCTCATCATCTTGTAACACTACCATGACAAAGGCCGCGGGAATAATTTTGTACTACGATTTCGGATTATCAGGATTCCCCCCGCAACTAAGCCATCGATTCATCCATGGTGTTTGGCACCTCGCGGTACCAGGAATCACAAAAGTCTCAGCTGTCATCACCAGCTCTTAAACAGCTAGCGCTGCTCCAGCTAATGCATGAGAGTTACGCCGACCACATATATATATATTTATACGTATGGATCGGCAGCGCTCCAATGTTCCTCTGGAGCCGTGGTTTTCCACGGCTCCAGCCGTGGAAAAGAGCCACCACCATCAAGAGCCGCCACCATCAAAGAGCCGAGAGCCACCACCATCACTTTCAAGACGTGTCACCCAACGACATCGACGGCTGCGGAATTTCGTCTCGTCAGCCAAGAACAACCTCGAAGACAATCCAGTGACGTAGTGACTCAGTGATTCGAAGGCAGCACTGCAGTCTTTATTACCTTTAGCCCTACGACACGGACCAAACGAAGAAATGGTATTAGAGATTAGAGAGCTAATCCATACCTTGGTTGAGCAAGGACATCGCGTGACATTTCAGTGGCTTCCAAGTCACTGCGGCGTCACAGGCAATGAGCATGCCGATAACGCGGCTCGGTCGGCTCTTCAAGGCGACAAGGAAGATTCGATACCAGTATCAAGGACAGATGCCGCTAACAAACTTCAAATGCTCACCCGTGGTGTGACGTTCTCCTTGTGGAACACGCGAAGTTTTCAATGCCACCGGCTTCACCACCTAGACCCTTCTCTTCGCCTTCGCATCCCAGCTGGTCTCTGCCGACGCGAAGCTACCCTGCTTTATCGAATATGGCTAGGAGTAGCCTTTACGAAGTCTTTTGCTTACCGAATCGGATGGGCCGACGACGTCTTCTGTGATGACTGTGGTAGCGAGGAGACTTCAACACCTTCGTGACTGTCCTCGCCACGATTTACAGAGACGATCGGTCGCAATCGCGACAGCGTGCTTGGATAAAAGACGTTCAAGAAAGGAAACCATTTTAGAATGCCGCCATCACAAGACATCGCAGCGGAGGGCGACGAAAGCTCTGTTGCAGTTTTTAAAGACTGCAGAATTGGACTAGCGGCTGTCGCTTTATAGTGCTGCAAGCGATACTGTGCTGTGCAGGGATTGTATGCGGTGACAGTGTCCAAGTGTGATTGCGCGTCTGCGCTCCCTTTCTTTCTCTATCGCTACTTTCCTGTCACTTTACCTTCCCCTCCCCTCTCTCCCCAGCGTAGGGTAGCAAACCGGACCTTCCCCTCTGGTTAACCTCCCTGCCTTTTCCCTGTTATTCTTTCTCTCTCTGATCGTCAGCCACAGCGTCGGTCCCACTCTTGTCATCCTCTTCATTCAGGTAGCAATAGGTTCAGTCTTGAATATAAATTGTGCAGCATTAAATTCCAATATTTCTTAGCAGCGAAATGTTCGTTCAACATTAGTGTGGTTCCATGAGCCTAAGATTAGTTTGGTTTCGCCCACCGGTTCTGGGTTTTTTAACTGCTTTATATTAAGGATATACCGCAGTGTGTACTAGCCAAAATTACATCGGCGGAAAATTGTAACATGCGTCATTATAAGCAATGCGGCTGCAATAGAATACCTTTTGACAAATGATTTCTTTCGTACTTTTACGCAAACAGCGGGAGAAGAGAGCCACTCTGCCAAAGACAGTTAGGCTGTTTGCACTCTACATAATAATAAAAAATACAGACGTACATGATCGAGGCCCCAGTGACGACTATAGAAACAGATTGACTGCTAAGTCAAACTTGCCATCTTAAGGCAGGTTATACGGCAATTGTACGGTAGTTCGCTGGCTAATTTAACCCTCGCACACAAGAAAGTTGAACAATGCAGATACAACTTCGAAGAACATTAGCCTTAGAGCGCACAACGCTGCTTCAATCTGTGTCTAACATGAGCCCCAGTTGCAGTGCTGCTTGGTAAGTGTGTTGAATGTGTTCATGCACGCTGCGGAGAAAAGCGGCCTGGTGTGCGGAGATGAGTCGTGAATCTTGGCTGACGCAGATAAACACTTGCTGATGACGTATGTGGACACTGTGATAACGGGAACCGTACGGAGGCACATTTATTTAATGAGATTCACTATAAAATACACACACTCGACGATTTTCCCGCCGCTTTTGATGCTGAATGTGACCACGATGTTTCCATCCTGAAAGGGAAAAATAAATGAGAAAAAAAAAAACGACAGTGAGATTGCAACAAGTCAATCAGATCGTAGTCGCATAGTCAATTAACGCAATAAGATCTCTGACCAAATGTAACACCATAACACATTTATAAATGTGTGTGTTTGCGCCTGCAAATGATATAAAAGGGAATCAGAGAAACACGAAAGAAAATGGAGCAAACGTTGGGCGTGCAGGGAGACAAACACTCTTTATATTTAACGAAGCTGTCTATTTAGGGATGAGCGCTAATATTGAACCAACATTCATAAATTAATAAAAGGGAAATTAAAATAAAGTTAAGTACCCACGTAATGAGTGAGGGAATGAAAAAAAATTACATGCGTGACATTAAGGAACAGCTTGGACTCAAAGGAAGCCAAGGCATCCGATGTTCGCGTTGAGACAAAGAGGCAGAAATGGGATGGGTCAGGACAGGCAATGAGCTGCACTTATAACCGATGGTCGGTTCAGACATAAGATGAAGATAGCGGAAACGATGGAACTGGAGATTGAATGGGAGAGGCGTTGGTCCGGCAATGAAGATAGAATAGCCTTACAGTCAAATTAAATTACAAGAAAACACAACATTTGCCGCGACGTTGTCTGTCTTACCCGTTTGAACCACTCGGAACCTCCGATGCCGGGCAGAGGCACAACCAAGTGAGCGGTGTATTTACCGGCTTGAATGGGACATTTGTTCTTCCACTTACGGTTGAGATGCAGCTGGCCGGTTTCTGTGCCATTGCATAGCCTCAAGTGGCTGTGGATTGACGGCGTAAAAGAAAAAAGAAAAAAAAAAAGGCGATCAAACAGGTGCGCTCACACACAATCTCTCTTCTAGGCATTTCTGTAATTCCTTCGCTGCTTTTTTGAAGAAATCGCAGAGAATAGGAATACACAAATCCTATGTTCTGTGCAGCAGTGATTCGGCTTTTTTTTTCATTTTACGTTTAAGGTACCATCCGGAAGATGTTCATAATGTACAGACAAGTGTTCCATAGCAAGAGACAGCAACGACCCTCTGGTTATTAGTAAAAAACGAAATCAAATAAAGAAGTAGCTAGCTAGAAAAACAATGAATACAAATAAACCCACGCAAAATTACGCGCGACGACCTATTAAAAACTTTATTGAGAACCAGAAACAACACTGTGAATAATATAAAATACAAAAGATTACATACTTCGAAGTAATCGTATGATAAGAAGCCAACAAACAGCGAAACCAAGGGCCTCATAGGGGAAACTACTTGTACTTACTAAGTGCAATAAAGAACTGATAAATTAATGTAAACAAAAACGGATGAAAAACAACTTTCCGCTGATGGGGAACGATCCCAAGTCTTCGCATTACGCGTGCGATACTCTTACCAATTGAGCTACTACGGCGCCGTTTACCATCCACTTCCTGGGGTACTTATGTTTTTTCACTGCTAGAAGTAACCCAGGGTGTGTTGGCCAGCGCCGCCACTCACAAATCTTGGCGGCGGATGTGGAACATCCTCTCTACCGCAGGCGTCATGAGTGCGTAATCTTTTTGGGTGCGTGACGTTTTGGGCGAAGCATGCAGTGATGCACCGCTAATGGGCTCATACTGCCTTAACCAATGGCTCATAATCCCGTTAACGCGGCCTTCCCATTACGACGGCAGAAGTGAAATTCTACGCTGGAATGATGAGCGGCAACGCGGACAGCTGTGGAAGACGACGACGACGATGACGACGAACGTGGGACGCTCAGTGGGGTGGTAAAAACGTTTATTGGGTCTGTTAATGAGAATCCAGTAGGTATGCAGGGACCGCCCCTTCAGGGGACGACCCTTACAAATACTATGTGGGGATCTCTAGTACGGTACTCCATTGGCGTTGGTTGCTGCCTGGACTCGTCCGACCAAGGCCTTTGGGCCTGAAGGTCAGAGCAGCCAAGCAGGGTCGCCTCCCAGTCTTGCCGGGTTGTGTTGGGGATAGGGGGTATAGCAGGATTGGAGGGGCAGGCCCAGACCATGTGGTAGATGTCCGAAGACTACTCCCGACAGTGCGAGCAACTGCCGGAAAAGGCGGATCGAAGTGTTTCAGAGCTGCCGGGCACAGCATAGTGTTTGCGTAAAGTCGGAGTAGAAGCTGCTCCTCCGTTTTACCTAAACATGTACACGGGCGTGGATAAAGACTGTGGTCAGATGGTTAATAGTGAAAAATTTCGCGGAAGGAATATACCGGATTGAATTCGAGGTCATACTAATCGGGAGAGTAGAGTGGGAATGCCCGGTAAGAGAGCACGCGGGCGGCGGTGTCGGCTGCCTCATTCCCTTCTATGTCCCATGTGAGCAGGAGCCCAGACTATACTGCGGGTGGCGGGGTTCCCCTGATAGTTGGCATGGTTCAATAATCGGTAGGATAGGTACGCGACCCAGCCGTTTTCGACATTCGGACAGGCCCCTCGGGAGTCGGAGATGATAGTTTGCGATGTGGGATGGCAAGCCATGTGTTATGTTCCGGGCGCGGAAAGTGAGCCGGTTAACTGTCTGGTTCTCGCGGGCGATAGCGGCCGTATACCATCCCTCATGGTGTGGGCCTGAGGCGTTCACGCAGAACACGCCGGCTTTCGGTCCATATTGGCGGGCCAGGGCTTCCGCCCGTGCCAGGCGTCTGCCATCATGGTCTTTTTTTTGTCATGTTGCTTGGAAGACGGCGCACGTTGAGGGTGCGTCTCCACTAGAATGAGAGTTGTACGCGATTTTCCGTGATCTTGGTGTGTTGGATGTGTAAGCGGGCTAATAGGCGGCGACCCGCTACCGTCTTTGAGGGACGAGTGTACTGATTTGTGACGTGGGCCTCTCGAAGCTCTGGAAACGTGTTCACCATGCCCAGGCCCAGAAGGCGCTGATTCGAGGTGTTCAGGGGGAGGTCGAGGACCCACTTTACAATTTTGCGAAGGATGACTTCAAGTGCATCCTCGTCTTTCTTCCCCAGGTGGAGGTATGGAGTAGAATATAAGATTCTACTGTGTACAAATGCAAGTGCCAGCCGCAAGGCATCCTTGCACCGTCACCCCCCACGTATGTTAGATACCCGGCGGACCATGCGGCCCACCTGGTCTCCCACCTTACGGAGTTTGGCCAGTGTAATTTCTCGCCGTCTGTTTTGATTAATAAAGAGCCCGAGTATCCGGACTTCCTTTTGTTCCGGGATTGGACCTGTCTCAGCGAGAGAGAGAGAGAGAGATTGTGGTTGAGAGGAGGAAGAGGCGCTATTTAACAACCACAATCTCTCTCTCTCTCTCTCGCCCCTAAAATGATCAAGAAAGCTCGCCTTCAAGTATCCGCGGCTCCACGGTAATCACGAAGTAAAGGCATCTTGTGGCGAGAATGGATTCGAATTGCGCTGCGTACGTGTGCGCATTCTGGCCCTGAAACCATGATTCGTTAGAGGCGTATGTCGTGCGGCACTGTGGAGTCTTCATGATCCGAAGTTGAATCGCTTAATTGCGTCTACATCATCAGGCGAGTGAGCAAAGCGTGGAAGGAGACACCAGTTCACTGCAGGCGAAGTACGAGACCATTGCGACGCAGCGATACTACTCCCTTGACAAGTCCATGCTGTACTGTCGATACACTTGGACCCGCAGACGCCGTCGCCGGAGGCCATGGCCGACGAATCACTTGAAACGGGCTTCAGGTAGCCGTCAGACGACGACTACGACATCCGCGCAGAGTATGAGGAACGAACCCGATGAAGAAATGTAGTGTCCACACCACTGGAGCCGCTCTGAAAAGTACTGTCATCGTTCGGTAAAGTGGTGTCATCGAAAAAGAACAGTCAAGGCAACGTGCGTGAAACACTGCTTTAATGAGAACTTCGCAAATAACACCCAGCTGAGGGTTTGCAATATGGCCGGTTTATCATCTTCCGTTGCTACGACCTCATAAGCAGCAACATAACACTCGGAAACATAATGCACCAGCACTAAACTCAGCAACATTTTGCCGCAACAGTAAACTCAGCGACACACTCAGTGACAAGTAATGCTCTCGCATTTACACATCTAAGAAATTCCTTCGGTTCCCCCATAGTTCTTTTTCTTTTGAGGAGTATACGAGTATTTTGACTCCGTGCCTTGCCACTGATTATGTGATTTCTCTTTCAGCGTTGCTGTTACAGAGGATACAAACGTTTGGTCAGATTCTTTGCTACTTGTATTCCATGTTCGGCCCGATTGGTTTTTGAATCAAATTGTCTAGATGAAACTGAATGCTAAAACACTGTCCGGCAAGAAAAGTAGAACTGACAACTTGAAATGTCTACAAAAGCTCCGACATGCCGGAACCGACACTTTTGAAGGCGCTATATTATGTTGGCTAAATTTGACACGCCAATATCAGGCCGCCTTGCAGAGACGCAGCCACCGTGAACGCGGCGCAGAAACGCAGCCTGACAAGTTGTACCATCCTGGGACCTGGTGAATTTCCTCAAAACCTCATCAGCCCTTGCATAGCCTCCGAGATGAGTGACCATACTCCACGTGCGGCTCGCTTTCGGAGGTCATGGCTCTAGTTGGTAGCGTCCTTCACTGGCAGCAGCACCATACCAGCATTAGTGCGTGTGAATTTTTTCCCCTGAAATATTAAGCATGGACATCATTGTTCTCGTAAGAATCACATCTCACAGTATTTAAATTGACTGACAGAAAAATGCGTACTTGGGATCTAATTAGAGCTAACTGGAACTTTTACCTGTCCTTCAGGGTATTTTAGTTATTAAATATGCAGTTGGGAAGAATTACGATAAATTTTCATTTGCTTTGATTTGAACTTGTTTCTCCTTACTTAGTGGCACAGCGCTGATAGCGCCTGCCGTAACTCAGCATCCTGTGGTAGGTTCGCCGCCGTACTTATTCTACGGCGGTATGTTTTAATGAAGAACGCACAATGTCCAGATTTCTCACTGGGTCGAGGAAACGTGAAAACCTTATTTAAGTAGCGTGGACGCTAGATGTAACTGACTGTTCCTCACTCGGTTTGCTCCATGGTGAACTTCCGCCACCAAGCAAATGCGTGCTGCCTTCCTTGCTCAATTCCACTCTTCCGGTTTGTTCAACTGACCCCGACGTCGCAGGAGTTTCTACGAAGAGAAGAAAATATGTTTTTTTTTTACTTTGGTCTGCGTGGTCATATCGGCAGATCTGTAATGGATCTATCTGTATACTAAGAGTCTACCATCCTTTTAAATTTGTAGAGCATGTTTTGTAGCCTCATCACTGGATACAATTTACTTGAGGAACAGTCTGTGGACAATGGCGATGACTGAGAAGATTGGATGCAGTCAGGCTGTAGTCGTTATCCATCGGTGAATTTCTAGGGCGACCGCAAGTTGGACAGGGTTCCTACGAAAGTCACAAGACTTAAGTTACTTCCATTGACTGCATTTTAACGCAGTTTTATTTGAAAAGCCTTACCGTCAGAGCACGTTCTTTGCGCAATATGGTTGCATTGCTGGGAAGGAGACTCAAGACCGGCACCTACCGCTAACAAGGCAAATTTAGAAAGCGAATAAAGTAATCAAATTCCCACTTGCGCTCAATAATTGTAAAGAAACAGGTACAATGGTGAGATGTAATACCTTGCGGCGTTTCGGTTCTTGCACATAGGCATTTTAGTGCTGGCAGCAAGAAACTGCCTATGTTCTGTTGAGAAGCCGACATCGTGAAGCCCATACGACTCCCGTGCACGACGATCCCTCCGAGATTGAGGCGGAGCAGCGCGGATTGATACAAACTAGGCGATACAAAGGCGGTTGTCACTGCCAGTAAATTATGGCGAGTTCATGGGCTAACAAAATGTTCATAGTCTTCAGGAGCGTTTACGCAATATGAACACCTCACAAGTTTATCCTTCCGCGTTTTTTTTTTTTTTTTTTTTTATCGCAGCAAGGATATCGCGACGCGGAGTGTGCGAAAGCGACGTGTCTGGGCAGGCGGCGCTGAGCGCGTCGAATGCAAGTGGCCTGGTGACGTAAGATGGCGCGACTCTTTTTGCCGGTGTATCTTAACCGCTTGGCCTTAAGGCGGGCGACGAAGGCGCCGGTCAGACTGTCGTGATATTCGTGACGCGATTTGAGTGTATAGGCACAGTGCTTTACGGAGCATACGGTGCCCATGTATCTATAGTATGCGTTCGCAATCACGAAACAGTGCGAATAGAATAAAAGAAGACAGATATTCGTCGCGACACCACGCTTCATTGCAGTAATTGGGGTTGCTTGTTGCGGTGGAGGTTTGACCATGGCCAGGCCGTATCGACGCCGTAGTCGGGTGTTACATAATGCGCCGAGCAAACGGATACGTTCATTCTACACCTCTACTCTAGTTATTTGCACGCGTTGTCGGTGGTGCATGCCCCATGCGGGCCTTAAGACACTTGGCATGCCGGTATTATACTCTAGCGAACATTATGGAGTTGGTTGCGGTACTGTGGTTGCACAAAACTCGGGTCATTACTTTCTTGCCTCTCAGTTTTGCGCCACCACGGCAACCGTGTCACATGTGTCCTCGACAGCCCAGACACAGCGAGAAAAAAGTTGTTTGAAGAAGAGTTCAGGAACCGACAGGTGCTGTTCACTGACAACTTGGGTTTCAAGTTGGGCAGCTCCACCTGTGGGGTCCTTGCCAAATTTTGTCCGCGACATGTCTGAGGGTAGATGAAACACCGCTTTTTGCCTATTTTACCAGCCGGCATCATGAGACGGAAGCGGCAGATAATACGAGAGACGCAAGGAGGGATTAATTGATGACCAACGTTTTGCTTTTGCGACATGCCGGCAACAAGCAGTAGACGGAGCCATGACAGGCAAGGGGGAGCGGAGATGAAACAGAAAGGGTATGGGAGGGAAGGAGAGGGGGGGGACCGAACCCCTCAAAGGACAGCTTTGAGGAGGCTCGAGCCCCACACCCTGCCCCCCAGTTCAAATTCAAATTTACTCAAACCTATCCAAAATAGGAAGAGTACACAGGAAGTATTGTATAAAACATCCGGAGTACTCACAACTTAAGCAAAAATAATGGAACTTCCTTTTTCCATGAAGTAGAGCTCCAAGTCGGGCTAGTTGGTTGACATGCATGGTATATTTTAACTGCGCTAACCCACACGCACAAGGACGAGGCAGACAAGACTTGTTGCTTGCGAGAATTTCTTACTTCTACTGCTGCGCTATGCTACATATCACAACATGTCAAACAGTGTCGGATGATCGACCGCTAGCGTTACCGCTTACCCACTATACATGGATGCCAGTGTAACGCAAAGAAAACGAGGGCACGAGGAGAGCACATGAAGACAGAGAAACGGTGCCGTGTCTGTGAGTCCATCTGATGCGCCTATGCGTTCACGTGCACTGCTTATGTCCTCGTCTAGTTTGCTCTGCACTGGTGGTCCAAAATGTTACCGCTGCAAGCCCATATCGAAACACCAGACGAACAAGTCACATGTTTCCTACCACTGAGTTATGTGATCGGGACACGAGAGCTTCGTCCCGTCAGGCAGTGCGAAGGCCACGTCAAGGTAAGGATGTGAGCCGAGTGGTACCGCGACCTTGAACGCTGCGTTGATTTTCAGCTTCTCGCCGAGTTTCGCGTTCGTGAGGGTGACGTTCCTGATCTTCACGATCGGATCATGTTCCTCTGCGAAAGAATCATTAGGAAATCATTGTGAAGTGTTGGCCTAACAAACGCTATTGTGGTCAAACATCGCAAGGATATGAAAGGGCAACATCTGCCTGAACAGAAGAGTTCCCTGCGACGTCAAGTTACCCGTGACAAGTGCGTGCTCTTACTAATCCGGGCGATTTAGTTGCTGCTATGGGGCAGTTGAGCAGAACACGTCGGCTCCACAGCCTAGCGACCCATCGGTGTCACCGGAGGGTAGCATGACTGGTAGACTTGGTGCACCGTTCTACATATACGCAGGTGTACCGGCATGACAATTCTTGTTAGCCACTGCGCCCGCTACCATAGGTAGCCATGTAGGGGAGCGCACCGGGCACCTCCGCTCCTTACTCCCCCCCCCCCCCCCCCCTCAACATACAGATGAGTCTCGCAGGCTATATCGCAAAATATACGCTTAGCTCAGGGCTCAGTCAGCATCAACAAAATGAGAATTAGCTGCGCTCACTAAAACTCAAGCTCACCGGACACCATATCCCGCTGAACCTAATTATACGTCGACTCGCCGAAATGAGATTCGGGTAGATTCAGTGAAACTCATAGCAGCCCGATGACGGTATGACAACAAATGCCTCATGACGACTGTATGGCAGCGCGGCAGTGACGAAGGATACGAGAACAATGGCATGACGATGTCTGTATCACGAAACCTCTATGACGACGGTGACGTGGCGATGACGACGTGACACTTGGATGACGAGGCGGAAATGACCATTATGGCACGACCACGAAGTCGACGGCATGACGAGGGCGGTATAATCACGAGTGAATGACGGCTGTATGATTACAATACAATGACAAAGAAAGTTTCCGCCCCCAGGAATTGAATCCATCAGGGCGGGGGAAAGGTTAAATGAGGAGGTTCAAATATTATTCATGATGTTTGACTCTTGTAAAAATCGAAGTAACGGCTGGAATATGAGGCGCCGTCTCTCGGGGGGACCAGTGGGAAGGCGCCAGGCGTCCAAATCCTGAGGCCTCAGAGTAGGGGAAAGCGGTGCTGAAGTATGCGCAAATTTAGGGAATGCGGGCAACAGTGGCGAAACGTCGGTGGCCTGTGGGTTCCGTGGTAGCGGTTCTTTGTAGAGAATTTCGTATGGTCAGAGAAATCTGGGCACTTTTTGCCGGCGAATGTTGCCTATAAATGCCCTTTTACTTATGCACTACGGAGGTCGACGTGCTTTGCTCTGTTTAACCGCTGCTCAAACTTCGGTCCAAACGGGATCATAGCAGGTGCTAAAGCTTGTAATGGCGAAGCGCACGTTCTTGTTCATCAGGATTGGCCTGTCTAACTGGGTCGCACGTAACATAAAGTTCGGCGTTAGGCAGTGCGTCTTTGGCGCTTTGCCAGAGAGCACCACATGGACAAGCTCTGGGTATGCGCCATCCAGCCATGGAAAAGAACTGCTGTACCATCAGCAAATGATTGCGCTATTATGAAAAGTGTTCGCAGTAACAACGTGTCAGAATTTATTGGCGAGAACACAGCCCCCCGAAGTTATCAGCACTCGGCGCAGTCTGTAGCCGTCGCATATCGCTTTCAAGATAGGGGCCGCGCGGCTGTGCCATGCGCAGCCGCCGCCTGAGAACCGTAGATCACTGTTGATAATGGTTCGACGCGAATAAGGCTATTAAAAGCAAATAACAGGTTGTAATAATCAGAATGTCATCAGCGCACCTGGCGCCACCCCCTACACTATATTTTGCTTGCGTCATCGATTCACCTTGCGCCGTCGTCCGCAGGAGTTCGTATCGCACAACGCTGTCGTTGAAACTGCTCGGATCAAGTTTCATAACATTGATAATGACCCTGGGCTGTGAGATAATCACCACATAGCACAATGCTTATGCATGCTTAGAAAACTCCCAGATGACTTTCTGCAAGATTTTCATTTTTCAGTTTCTGTATGAAAAACAACGATGTTTGCGAGCGTTTTGCGACGTACCCATTCGCATTTCAAGTGTAAATATTTCCGCAGGTACAGAGTGTTCATTTTCAAGTTTTACGGAATTTTAGGAAATCGCCTGGTGGCTGGTAGCATAATTCTTATCATTGAGCTGGGTTATTCGATGAGGCGAACAGTATGAGCACGAGAAATCGAAACACATATTCAACTAATAAACAAAAACTGACTAATGAACTTCTAGGTAATTACTTTACGACACATTGCAATTTACGAATTGTAGCCGGTGAGCTTGTCAGGGGTATCCACTTGGAATGAATTGCCAGAATGACACAAGTTTGGAGATATGCGTCATCAAACTCGCCATAAAAATCCAGTGTTCCACTTAATTTTTTAACAAAAGGCTGTAATATACATTGAAGCACAAAAGTAACTGGAACGCCCATGTATTTCTTCCCACACCTCGGGAAATAATATCACGAAACTGGTGTCATCCTGGAAATTCGTTTCAAGTGGATGCGTCTTGCAAGCTCACCGCCTGCAATTTGTAAATTACGATATGTCTAGTAAAGTAATTAACTAAGAAATTATTAGTAAATTTTTGGTAATTAGTTGAATATGTGCTGTGATTTCTCGTGCGACTAATGCCCGCCCCTTCGAATAAACCAGCTGAACGATAAGAATCATGCTCCCTGCCTCAGGCGATTTGTAAAAACTCTATAAAGCATAATTTTAAACACCCGGTATATAATTAATTTAGTTATAAGACAGCATTACAGTAAAAAATCAAGAAACTTACAAAAATCTCTAAAATTTATCACGAATTATGAAGCATGTAATTGCGAAGATGACGGTAGAGACGGCGAAGCGCTTCGAAAGTGACGTACCCCATGACGTTCTCCACACGACAACCAATTGGCTAACGTTATTATCCCTAGAAAATTGTTTGGTTTCTTGCGGTCCTCGAAGAGGGGGAGGGGGGTCAGCCCTTAACTCTTGGTCATGGTTCACGGCGATAGCAATGTTTTGCCCGTGTTGCGCTGACGGCTTGATAAAATTGATGAAAGGATCACCGTCAAATTGACGACCGGTTTGAACAGTGAAGATTGAAAGATAAGGTCGTCGCTAATACTGTACTACATCCGCTTTTATTTTTCCTCCTGTCAATATGCGTTATGTTCTAATGTCGCGTTTTCAGTTCACATAGCATATCACGTGTGCAGGCTTGCCTTTTTATGATCATCAAATGAGTTAATTAAAGAATTATTGAGCACTTTGAAATTGAATGTTAAATATAGCTGCTTGGTTTTAGTGTGAATGAAGTTAGATGTTTTATCCGATATTGCCGACGCAATACAACTGAGTTCGCAGTTCTTTATTGTCTTTGCTTGCTCTACACACCCTATTTACTTTGCACGTTGTTTACTCTATGCACAGTTGTGACATGCATTTTTCAAAAAAAAAGAAAAAATGAAGGAACAAGGTGACACAAATATGGGGACCTAAATAGCATAAAAGAGGGCGAACAGTCAAGGAAAGCCTGACTCATGTCATCATCTCGTGGTAGTGGTTAATGATTTCGAGCTATTAGACAATATCTTAAACATCTTCATTTATACGCTGGCCCACAGATACCATTGAATGTGCGCGGTCACACGGATTTTATATCTACTACACGAGTTAATTCACAAGAAACGCTTAATGCACGCCGATGCACATTTTTATTTCACGGCAGAAAGTTTCAGCAGTAGCCTGCGTAATAATAGGGCACACCTACGAACTACTGCGAAGGTTCATTACGTAAATCAACATAGGAGGTGCGTGATATCCTTTTCACCCGTCCAAAATGCGCGCGCATGACTTTCAAAAAGCATTGTTTTTGAATATATAGATTGCTACTACACTAGGATTTACATTTAAATATGATTGTGCATCTCTATATTCCAGAGTCATTAGTTTTTCCTTACCGGTGCAATAGCTGAGAGAAGGAATCTGAAAGGAGCAAGCCGCCACGTGAAGTACGGCGGCGATGCCGAGAAGCCCGATGGAAATCATGCCCGCAGAGTAAACGACAAACTCACTGACCCTGCGGAATGACACCTTTTTGTTTTAAACTGCAATGGAGCGGATGCATCAGCGACGAGTCAACTTTTATTGGGCTCTAGCTGGTTCCTTACCTCGAACAATTCATCGTAAATTTACTACCCAGACAAGAGGGTCACATTAAAGAATGGACTCGCGAATGCCGGCTGACGTCCACGTAGCACACAGAGAACGGTTGAACATAGCGTGGATGATCTTTGCACGGCCCACAGTGAACCCGGGATGCGCTCACCGAAGCATCCGCAAATGGTTTTCACTTGCAAGGAATTGCATCCGGCTGGCTGGAGTAGTGATGCGCCTTGTCAAATCCTTGTGCATATCATAGTTTTATTAGTTAGTCGTGTCAGGCGCAGGCTACACTTAGCGTCAGCTGTCGTTTCATCGACGCCCCCACCTGGCGTGTCGTTCAACTGTGAGCGCTTCATCCCGTTGACTGCCTAGATTTGTAGGATAGTCAGAGCTCTCGTTTCCGGAGAGGAGGTACGCTTTGTTTGTCTCTGCACTGTAATGGGTACTGAGGCTGCGGTTTTTTTTTTTACTACCATCACGAAATCGAAGTGCCATTAGAATTTTACGTACACACCAGTGCAAATTACTATTACCTAGAGGCAGCCAATGTGCACACCTGAAGGTTCAATAGATGGTTACCAAGATTTATACTGCCCTATTAAAAACGATACAGCTAAAAATTTGTAGCAGTTTCACCCGAAAGGCGAAGCATCAATTGCGATATCACATTAGTAGATATCTATTTGGAGTAAGGATAATAGTTTTATCAGCTGTATAAACTTGGACATGCAGCAGCACTTGCAACGCGCAGAACTGTTGTAGACGCCGTCGGCTTTTTGCACTCGTTCGCACCGAACGCACGCGGGGTTGGTGACTGTTGCCGGTGCCTTTGGGGGCGGCTCGGAGGTTTTCGGCGAGGTCAGAATGGGACACTCGTCGAGCAGCGTCGGAAATCTTACCCACCTTCTCGCCTCACAACGTTTTTATATAAATACGCATTTGGTGCTGCAGCTAAACGTCGCCTCCCCTCCCTCCCTCCCGTCCGTCCCCCCACGGCCTTTCGCGCGATGGAAGAAGTCGCGTTTGCTCTCTATATATGGTGATTGTAAAGGGGGAAAGAGACCCTTAATTCTGCAGCCCTGCAGGTAGCACGGCGCAGAACGCGCGTTTGCTCTCCGACGTGCGTTGCTCCTGCGAGCGCTGGGACACCTGGACCGGCTACACCGGACACCTGATGGCAGGGCCCTCCTAGAACGGCTTCGCAGCCTACCATCGTCACGGATGGGAGGGCTCTGCCTTCTCTACGAGCAGATGGTGACTCACCCACCAGTGGCGGTTCCCTCACCACCACCATACCACCGGCCACCGGAGGTCCACCTCTCCCTCGATGGGGCTACAAAGCGTGGGACACCTGTGACCGCTCTGCAGCAGGCAGCATCCTGCAAACTCCAGGAACAACTGGAGGGTCGGCTGCAGGTGTTCACCGACGGTTCTGTGATGCCGGATGGGTCAGCAGCAGCGGCGTGCGTCATCCCTGCCAGAGCCATCAGCAGGCAATGCCGTCTGCCGTTCCCAGCGAGTTCGACAGCGGCGGAGCTGGCGGGGCTTCACCTGGCGGCTGACCTCCTGGCTGAGGACCCTCCTGCACGGCCGGTTGCTGTGCTATGCGACAGCAAACCGGCGCTGCAGTCCCTTTCCAACTGCCATCGAGCTGGACTGACGGGGTCCCTCTTGACCGCGAAGTTCTCGGCGCTCGCCTCCTCCGGAGTGTCCGTCTCCTTTCACTGGCTGCCCTCCCATGTGGGCATAGCTGGTAACGAGGAGGCGGACACCCTCGCTAAAGCTGCCCACCACCCAGGAGTCACATTCACTCGATCAGTGGCGGCTTCAGACTACTCGAGGCCACGACTGAAGCAGCTTCTACTGGCGATCCACCCCGACCCGAGGGTGGCAAATGGCAAGGGACCTAAGCTGCTCCCCGAGTCTGGCCTCACCAGGCGAGACAGAGCCACCCTGCTGCGACTCCGGACTGGCTGCATATGGACAGCAGCCAGGCTTCATGCCAAAGGCCGCAGCGCCTCCCCCTCGTGCCAACGATGCGGTGACCCCGAGACACTCGAACACCTCCTCTGCGCCTGTCCAGCCCTAGCACAGGAACGTTCGAAGGTCACCCGAGCCTATAGACTGCAGGGACTTCCTCCTGACTCACTGACCAACCTGCTGTTCCCATCCCGCTACCATCTCCACGCACTACACAGCCTCGTGGAGTTCGTGGAGGCGAGTGGGATAGCAGCATACCGCTGAGCGTACCTGCCCTTGCCGGTCCCTGCCGCCTCTACTGCCTACCCATGTGCGGACGAGCCCCCTGAACTATCTCTCTTCTCTTTTTCTTTACCTCCTACTCCCCCTATCCCCTACGACGCTGCGCCGTGCTCCCTTATGGGCTGCAGAATTAAGCGTCTCTTCCTTATGTATAATAAACACCTCCTCCTCCTCTCCGACGTGCGTTCGCTACCCGTGAAAGCGCGCGTCCCTCGCGCCCTCTCATTGGCACATACAGCGTTCGGTGGCGCGCGGCGACGATTTCATCTCCATTGACGTCATACGGAACCTCACGGCGACGGCGACGCCGACGACAGAAATCTGCTTTGGAGTGTCCATATAATTGCTATCGCAATAAAATAAGAACACCTAGTATGTGCGAAAATAGTTCTGTGCTTTCTATGAAGAGGGCGTATGGACTGGCGACACCGTTCTTGTATTCTTGCTCCCAACCTTCTCAGTAATCACTTGCAAAAAGCATTCCTTTGCTTCCGCTGGCACCTTCCTAACCTTTGATTGAAGCAATGTAACTTTAAGAAGATGACAAACTTATGGTTGTTCTTTAAAAGCAATCGTACATACTACGCGATTTTTATGTGAAATGTAGAAAAAATGCTACAGAGGCCAGCCTAATATGCAATACTTTCGATCTAGGTTCAGTGTTGTTTCCTTTTTGTTATTATCCGACACTATTTTTCATATAGATGTCTAATGATGGAGATCGAACAGAATTTCTTTGTGTTGTTGAAATATAGTAGCTTGCTCCTTCCACGGCGTCCTGTATTACTGTTGGATGCGCATGTACACTTTTTTGGGTGTGCGAGGATACTTGCTGACATTGATTTTTGAGACTGTGACACCACTTCTCGCCTGGTAAACAATCGATTTCAGCGGAAAGATTTCACTATAGTGTACGGCAGTATGAACAGCGGATAGCCGTAGTTAGAAATTCTCACGCGCTACGGAATTCAATGTTCCGAAGAGTGACCCGCAAATATTGGACGCATGCCAAGATTGAACGTATCGGCCCTACGGCTTGTCGTTCGCGGCAAGCTAGGTTAAATGCCAGTGCAGAGAAAAAAATGATAAAAAATACAGCACAAACAGACACACGAAGCCCAGGCGACCATGGCCCTGGCAGTCAGTGCAGTGATAAGAGCAGGTGGAGCAGCCATTGTGTGATGGGCTCTACAGTTACTAGCCTGAGACTTAAACCATTTATAGAGTTTATTAACACGTCTCAGTGGCTCGAAAGCCCATTTCAAGCGCCTTTTTGAAGACACTGGGCTGAAACGGTGTGCTTCAATTTAATTATCACCGCAGAAATCTCCCAGCAGCGTCCGAGAACGCAGTTTCGAATTTACTCGAGAGGGTGGCGCTGCCAATTCCTTACAGGTAGGGAGCCTACATGCCAGCGCTTGCATGTAGGCTCCCTACTTACAGGTGGGTACGATTATACAGCAGCAGCTCTCAAGTTTGTTTTATGCGGAGACATTGTGTTGCTTGCTGACAGGCAAAGTCATATGAAACGTCTGAATAATATCTGCGGACAGATAGCTGAGTTTTTAAGAGAATTTTGCGTTTAAAACTCGGGTCTTATGGGATTCAACGGTAAGAGTGAACAGAAAGTGTCAATGTAGGGCCAGGAAATAACTCGGGTATAAGGATACAGGAACCACGCTATATGGACAAACGAGAGCAACAGATATATGGAAACACAGGAAAAAAAGCTCTAACAGCAAAGGGGCACAGAAATGCGGTCATAATGAAACTCAGAACGCTATGAGGCTACAGTTGGTAGGAGGTGCCCTGGGGTATGTGGAAGGGCGTAATGGTTGCAGGACTTACATTTGGAAATGTTGATGTTTGCTTGACGTCAGTTTGCTTGGACTCTATGGCAACCAAAGGACAGCGGGACACCTCGCATTAGGTGCTCATGGGAAGACTACAAATGAAGCCGTACAGGTCGATATCGGCTGGACAAGCTTTGAAGTGGGGCAAGCTCCGAGTAAAAATGATTTCGGAGAACGGAAGAATATCAATGAATTAAATGGGTTGCGAGAGTGTTAAAGTATTTGTACAGGAAGAATATTGACTCACATATTAACTCACCAGCAAGCATGCGGCCGGAAATCTGGGAAAGAAATACGGTACAGTAATTTTTCGCAAAACGAATAATTACTGCAAAAACCTGAAGCCAAGCCAAGAAGCCAAGAGCGTTAAAGCTTAGAACGTGAGAGATTCGGAACACACTGTGCTTAACATTTCCCCCATTTTCACCAAATTTCAACTTGGTGTCTTGCAGAGTTGCTTTATCCCTCTGGGAAACATTGCGGATAATGGCAGTATATGTGATACTCCGGAACGCTTGTGCAAGTAATTATTTTGCGGAGGCTGCAATTAAGCTGAACAGAATAAACATTTAGCGTTTGGCACTCACATGTTTCATATTTCCACGAAACATAAACAACGGGCACCGTATACCCACCGAGGAGACTGGTAGAACCAACCACAGGCCTCGGAAAGCGCTAAAAATCGGGAGTAGGGAATTGAGTAATTATTTTAAAAGCACATGATTACCCGACATAGGTTAAACCTTCGGTGAATGTCGTCCCTCGAATGGGTCTGATTTTCTCTATGAAATCTCTACCGTGCTTTTTTTTTTGTTCTTGCAGGCAAGCGGGATAACCTGGTAAGGGTTTCAGATAACGCTTCCAAGTGGGCCAAAAATGATTGTAAGGAATTCTCATTTCACCCCTAATTTAACATACACACTTCAAAAGTTGTCTGCTTATCGCCCCTAACATTTTATACATTTCATGAAAATGTATGCTTGGTGGGGCATCTAGTTTGTGTTTTTATCAGGAAACTGTGAAGGTGGGCATATAACTTGTTCGAGTGCTTCTATTAGCCATACTAACAGCTTCGCTGAGCGATTTCAGATTCGAATTGCTTCATTATATGAGCTCAGTTTTGCGACGTATTACCAGATATAAATGGTTGTCGATCGGTGTGCTTGATAACTTATTCCACTTGGCAGAAAAAGGAAGAAACTGTTACCTTTCCTACCGTACCAACTGGCAGCGTCCCCCTCAAGGCGTCGTCATTAGCGTCATTTTCCTCAGTTCGACTGTCAACGAACTAGTTCACAAAACATTGGCTTCGTTTTCTCATGCTTCAGAATAAACTAAATCAGCTTGACAGAAGCAAAATATTTCACCTAGGTTATTATAAGTCCTGATGTGGATTAAAGTTGTGGTTCTCTGTCTCAGCATTAGGGTCTTATAAATAAAAATGTTCTCATACTGGTACGTTTAAAAGGGCGTTTGCTTCTCCGTTTATTTTTCCGACTTTCAGCGTGTCTTGAAGCAGCGCGAAAAGAGAAGGACAAGAACAACAAAGCAACCACAGCAGGATTAGCGTTGACTACCAACTGAACTTTATTCGAACATGCACTGGCGGTTTATATTCCGGCACACACACAAAAAAAATCATTAAGGACCATCTGGATTGACAGGCATGTGCATTGGCGGCGCTACAAGAACAGGTCTTTACCCAAAGAAAAAAGAAACAAAAACATCTGTAGCTTAGATAAGGTCCGTAACACCGCGCTAAAACAATTATCTGTCGCTTTGGCTATGCAGTATGCCACCCACAATTTCTCGTTCTTTATTGGTTTTTGCATATTTCGTGAACCTGGTACCGCAAACAGCGTGGTGCATGCGCAATTGCCGCAATGAGCGGCGAGATGGCTATAGTACCAAGTCTTTTACGTTGTTCCGGGTCGTATTGTTCCATCATTAGAACATCGCCCAGTTTGTCGAATGTATAGCTTTCCGCAGCTTAAATGTATTTCGTAGACGACACCTGAAGTGCACGTGCTGAATAAGGTTTCTGGATTAGTACAACATTGTAGACATTTTCGACTTTTTATTGCGTTGTACAGTGTAGAATGTTTGTCACTTCGTCTTCAAAACGGCAATCCGGGCGCTTTTTTAGAAGAACAAGGTGGTCATCCACGTAGCCATATTTGAGGTGAACAAGAGCGGCGCAAGTTAGGCTGTGAAATTTAGAGAAAATGTATAACATAGAATGGGTGGGATGGATGATTCGATACAAATGCGCTATTGTAGGTAATAGCCGTCTAAGGAAGATAAAATTCAAAGAAGTAATAAAATTTTCAATGTTTATGCCTAACGAGTTTTGAAACTTTTGTTCACTTACTCCGTCAATTTTTTCACGTACAGCGACAAGCATAGCATCACAAAGAATTCAATAATATCAATATTCTACATCGTGCGTGCTAGCTAGGTTGCATGATGATGCCAGCGATATGACAACAAAAATTGTTGGTTGATGCTGAAACGTTCTATGTCCACTCGCGATATTCGAAATGTACTTCACGGATTCTTTTCGTAGTCCGACACGGCACATTTGTATAGATACAGTTAGTGTTAATTTTCACGAGAGATGACCGTAAGACAATGATTAAACTACTTCCACATATGCGTCCGACCTGATAGTGCATCCGACTTTATATAAGGGATGAATATTTTGTGTTGTCGCTTTCAATTTAATATTTACAACGATCGACAGCAATGCGCATTATTGTGCTAAAGAGTGTTCACGAGGATATCGGTGCCTGCTAATGTACTGGGGAAAGACTCGTGTTGGTATGATGTGCAAGTTAGCAGTCAGACCCTTTTACTAAGTGCGGTTACGAAGAGTCGGTTTGAAGGCTGTTTTTATGGCACGCTGTGAGTTTAGCTTCGATCTTGGTTTTAATCGATGTGAAAGCGGCGCATGGCATGTCAGACTAAAATGACTACACTTGAACAATCTGTAGTATACTTAAGCATTTATTCATAGAACTTCATGGCCATACATCCGCGCATGGTACTTCGCCTATGCCTAAATAAACAAAAGTGGCGCACAGAAAGATTCGTTGTCTGTAGCAGGCTTCCTCTCGTAAACTGGATTCTACAGAGATGTCAAATCCGCACATCATTTTTCAATCGACGTCCACCTTGAGTGGATACTGTGTACACCCCAGAAGTTGGCCGTTGTCCACGATCTTCGCAGTGACTTCAACATTTCCATCCTGAAATCAGGTGAATTACAGGTATGCAGAATCATTTTGGTGACGCAGGACACACGTTACCCCAGACGATTGAAAGAGGCGCATTTTATTAAATGAATCTGAACTTGGCTGCTGCTGCGGCTGATGATGGTGATGATAATAATGATGATTTTGATCTGCATTTGACATGAGCTAGACCGATGAGGGTGACAGTTGTGGTGGTGATGAAGACGTCAGAACTACTACGAGTGTTAAAGATTGCTCAATAGTGCTGAAGCTCGGTTGAGTTAGCGCAACGTCATCTTAAGGATACACAGCACAAACAGTGACGCCGACTTAGAAAAATACAAATGATGTTACAGGCGCTGTATACTCGATACTG
>NC_051162.1:108610273-108652114 GCF_013339745.2 Dermacentor silvarum | reverse complement strand
CTTTACCTTTGCTTGAGATTTCGGAACCTGCCGTCTAGCTATATCTACTGGATGATAGGATTCAGCCTGTCGCTTGCGCTGAAGCGCACGCATAGACGGCCCAGCCGGCGCGCCATCCATGGCGAGACTGAGTGACCAAGCGCCGGCGAAGCAGCCGTTAAACCCTCGCCTAGTCACGTCGTACCGCAAAGGCGAGGCTTTGAGCGAGCGCAGCTGCGACGCCTCTCCGCAGCGGATCACATGGCTTGACGTCACACCTGCCACACTTGCGCTCCTGTGACTGGCGCTCCGGCGGCTCAAGGTCATTGCGACGCGATGAATGACCTTGCGAGACATGGCGTAGTAGAGCTTTCGCTCTAAAAATACCCAGTTCCCACTGGGATCGAATTCCGGGCGTTCTGCGTGAGATTCAGCTATACTACGCCACTGCGCCACGCCAGCGTTTGCTAGCTGCTGCGGAAACATGCTCTATAATCGTGTCCTTGTGCGCGAGGAGTCATGCGATGTGAGATGCATGCCACGTTGCCTCGATACGTGCACACTTCGCATTGCAGTTGCATATTATTGTACCAGGTGACACGCAATGTAGCAGTTGCATCGTGTCTTATTACGTGTCAAGGTATGTCACATGTGAGCCCCGTAGTCTTGATACCAGTGTTTACTCTTCGCTACACGTTATGGCGCCTCCTCGCAAGGTACGAACCGCTGCTGAAGGAGCGAATCGTAGAGCTACGTGCGTGGCTGCAACCAGCCAATGTCGGGTTCAGCAGACCGCTGTGCAGAGAGCAACACAAGCCGCAGCTCGCCGTCGACGCCGGGCGGACAGTTCAGTTCGTTCTCGTGAAATAAATGGCAAGAGACTTCGCAGCGAAGACGCTCTAGTGTCTGCTTGCCGAAAATGCAGTTCCTATGGAACCGCTCCTCCAGCTTACGCAGGGACTGTGCTGCATGTGCCGCGCAGACCTGTGACTTGCTTGCTTTTTAGACTCACGATTTCTATCAACCTGCACCCAATAATAATAATAATAATAATAGTAATAATAATAATAATAATAATAATATAACTATTGCTATTACTACCAGAACTTTATTATTGCGCCTAATAAGATTTGAGTTGCGAGTCCAGTGCCTGTACCGTCGATCCTTTCCCTTTACATCGCGTGTCTGTTGGGGCTGCATGTGTTTGTTAACTTGAAGTTTGAAATAAATTCTGTGGTTTTACGAGCGATAACCATGATCTGATTGTGAGGCACGCCGTAAAGGGGGACTGTCGATTAGTATTGATCCTCCGAGGTTCTTTAATGGGTACCCAATAAACGGTACACAAGTGCTATTGCGTTCTGCTCCCACCGCAATGCGTCCTCCGCAACCTAAGTGGTAATTGGTTGCGAATTCAACCAGCTCGTCTTAAGTGTACAATTTTAAACGACTTATTTTTTGTTGTCGTTGTTCAGCTCACCCCGAAGTATTCCTTGGTCTCCTTGTTTTTTGGTAGACGGACCACCAACTGCGACGTGTACGTCCCGGGCTGGACGGGGCAGGTGTTGTTCCAATCCTCGTTCAGTCGTTTCTCGGTGGGTGTTTTTCCGTTACAGAGGTTCAGATTGCTACGAATACACGCAGAGTCAGAAGCACAAAATTTCCCCCGAGAAACAAAAAAAGGTATGGAAACAAGTTGTTGGGGTCACGACTCTAGCCGTCAATTGTAAAAAGACGCATATAGTGTGGCACTGGTTGTATAATTTTTTGAAAATGAGGGCTCTTGGCGTTAATACATAATCGTGTTTAATGTCGTGAACGGCAGTATTCTTCTCCCAATGTGTCATTATACGTGTGGCACTCAATGAACGTTTGACAACAAAATTGATTAGAGGAAAATTGAGAGATTCACGCTGGTGATAGAACGGCAGCATTATTTTGAACAAAGTTGAATGCTGAACTTGGTTGTAGAAGAATGATCTTTTGATTTCAACTGGCGTCGTGTTGTGTTTCGCATCGACCAAGACGCATTTTCTTGTCCCTAGGATGATAGGGATAACAGGGTTGAAAAAACTGGGGTGATGGGTTCAAATGGTGGCTGTCAGTAAAGGAAGCAAGTATCCCAAGACGTCCCGCATTTTCTTGGCCTTCTTACTTGGTGGTTTTTTACTGTACACTGTCCTCACCAAAACGCGCACATTTGTTACATAATCTAGTCTCGCCCGGTCTTTTTGTTATAGGAGACCGACCTGAAAATAGACCCTGAGGCCCACATTTGAATAAATTACATTTACACCACCACAGCCTATACGTTTTCGGCGTGCCCATGCCTTTCATCGCTACTGGTTACTATGCAAACATGCTAGGCAACTAAGTGTACGCAGAGCCTTGCCAAAATTGTTTCCATGGGTAGGAATATTCCTTGTTTTTTAGGCGAACTCGAAAGTGCTAATTTTAATGCTTACTCTGTAAAATGACGCTGAGAGTTATAGACCTATATGCAAAGAGTACTCACAAAATCTCCTTTTGAACTTCCATAGCTACTAGCAAGTTTTTTTACTATAGCGGATGAAATATTTTACTAATGGTATATTGGACTGGTTCCTACCACGCTCCAACTCCGATCGTAGCAGTTAATGCACAGCCCTCTCGAAATTAGAGCCACAGAAAGCCTGCGAAGCCGAACGTGCAAACGGCTCCCAGAGAAATCGGAATAGCCACATGACCGAGTTTCTGTAGAATCTCGGACGCGCTCGTAGCTCAAAGGTGAGAGGCAACGGAGTGATCTGTGCTAGAGCACGGTGCTCTGAATGTGCGACGAGTGGCTGATTTCAACCAGCCGAATGTAACCTGTCCCGTCAAGGTGGTCTAGAGCGCTCGAAAGCGACCAGTCGAATGTACAATTAATAAATGCTACTGACACAGATACACTTCCCTGTAGTGCTTTAATAAGAGCAGCATTCCGGGCAAGTTAGTAATCCATCACTCAAATATTATTGCGCAACAAAAAGAAACGGACGTGAGTGCAGAAGAACACACACCAAGGGCAAACTTTCAACTAAATTTATTGTGCCACTGAATCGGTTTATATATGTGAAGCAGTATAGACTGCGCTTGTGCCTACATGAAGAAAAAAGGATTGCGCATTCGTGTAACATAGTCATGAGTCATGTGATACCGCTTCCAAGAAACTTAGATCTTTTTCTGTGAGAGCCAGTGAAGGGAAAGTAACACACTTCTCACCCAATTTTGCAATCATCTGCGCTTCAGTTATTTCACGGATGAGCTGCGTCCTGCCACGGGACACAAACGTGCAATCGTCCTCGATTGCTTTGCATTGCGCTTGGTGTGTGTTGTTGCGCAATAACACTTCAATACGCTTTCCGAAGGTAGGCTTACCATGGCACAACCTCATCCACGCAAGGTAGTTGTGTCCCGTCGGGCTTAGAGAAGGACAACTGCAGAGCTGGGTTTTTTCCGACGGTGGTATTGACTGTAACTATGGCTTCAAATGTCACCTTTCCTCCCAGTTTAGCGTTTTCCACCGTGACACTCGTGAACTGGACGGGGGAGTTGTCAGCTCCTAAAGGAAATAAGGTGCAAGAAGGTACAATTTTGTTTCTTACAAACGTTTGTCACCGACATTGTGTGAACATGTAGAGACAACCACTTCCTCGCATGGGGAATTTGATTGAACTGCTATTTATACAGAATATAGCATCAATTAATCTAAAAATTGCAAGCGAAGATTGTGTGTGACCTATTGTCACTTTCTTTCGGAAATTGCAGTTGTCAGCTCTGAGTAACTGGTGATGAAAAACAAAATCCTTGACAGATGTAAGTGAATCTGTGCAGCGTATACGTATATCAAAGACGGCGAAGCTGCATAAGCGAATGCTAACACTCTTCACAAGCACTAACCCGCGTATTCTCAAACGATCCTCAACTCGAAGCTTTTCCTTCAGCACGTTATGATGATGATGTTTATTGCCATCACCGTTTGAAACGGGGCAGAGAGAAGTAGTCGCCTAGCTAGCTTGATCTATTCAGGCTTTACAAGAGCTATCGCTATCTAGCCTTTTAGCCACCTAATCTCGATATCAATTGTACTTAAAGCCTCTATCGCTATATTGTGCCATTCATTACCAACGTTTGTTATGACTCCGCTTCTATGATTGTCTTCCATTCTTTTTTTCCTACCAATACTCTAATTGTCTCTTAGTTATCACGATTGCCGACCAGTTAATCACTCCATCTTCTTTGAATACGCGTGATTCCGAAGGGTGTATTCTCCCTACTGAATTTTCTGGGTGGATAACTTAGCATTTCATTATGATGTTCCGAGTCGTTCACAGGCTCTCTTGTTTTCTTAGCAGCCCACACAAGCCTCATCCTGTGGCGAATATTTGCTGCGGTATGTTGTCCTCAGCCAGCCAGCGCGGGCCTGAAGTAGAGGGGACACTGCCGTCTGCGTTATCATGCAGATTTTTGCTCCTGATTTCTTTCTTGCCGTTCTTGTAAATATGCATGGTCTTTTCTGCTTCCATCCTTTGCATCCAATTTACCGTCTCTGTTGCTCTCACTTCCTATTTGTGATTCCTGGTTGCCTCTTTCTACTTTGATTTACCCTGTACTTGGTTGCCAACTTTCTTGCTCTCTGCCTTCATTCCGTGTCCACGCCTTTGAGGTGTCGCACCACCAAAGGCACGACGAAAGCCCGGATGTTTCAAATACATCGTGCCGGGGCCGCGACGGCGAAAAAAACGTTAGCCTTTGTGCGCACATTCTCGCCTCCTTCCCCACGGCGCGCGCGACGCGCTTATGTCTGCGTAGGCGCACCAGTGCTATGTCCTTGGAGCGAGCGAGATGGTTAAGCGGTTAAGCTTCGTGCATGCATTCGCTCATTCTCCTCTTCCTCAGCAAGGGAGACGCCAGCAGTGTCTATGTGTGCGTGTGCGCGCGTCAGTGCCTTTCTCTCTGCTGGGACATTGGCGGTTAGAACATCCGTTGAACTGGCCCATGCAGTGGCGTACCAACTAATCGTATTTCTCGAGTGGCGGGCAAAGCGCAAAACATGTGACCTGTCTCTCTCTCTTTCTCTCTCTCTCTCTCATATATATATATATATATATATATATATGTATGTATATATGGGAAAATCAGAAGCACAACTTCGCGGTTATCTTAGGTTTATTATTTACCCAACAGTTTCGGTCGGTGGACCGACCTTTTTCAAGGGAGGCCGCTTGGCCCATTGAAAAATCCAGTTACTACTATATATATATATATATATATATATATATATATATATATATTGCGAAAAATGATTCGTATTGGCATTTATTTTTGGAACTATATGAAATGTTAAGTTGATGCAGGGGCAAAAGGTAATGAGTTCCTTACAGAGGTCTCGGATGCCGCCCAGCAGCAGCAGTACAGCGTACATAAAACATGCACATTTCCGACATGCAATTCCAACAAGTAAACAAAGGATTGTACTTGGTGTTTAAATCTACAGCATAGATTGTCGCCAGATTAGGTAATAGTATTGTCGAGGTTATGTACAACGAAGTACAGTCAACATAAGTTGCTTGCAATATTCACAAGCAAAAAAAAAAAAAGGCAGCAGACGTGTGCCGCCTTGGAGAATTAGAACCCAACTTCAGCGAGGCTGTTTCTTTCGAGCAGTTGCAATAAAATTTTCAGCTTCTTTTAATCATCTCGCATACACTAAAAGTGACCCGCATATTGGTTGCCCATAAGCAACCTACACAGTGCAAATTTTCGGAACAAGCCACCAAAAAGATGCCCTTAATTTTTAAATGCGACGCATTTCTTCGCGAACATTTGCTACTTTTACATTATCTATCTATATGTATGTATCTATCTAGCCGCCTACGTCTTCGTGCTCTCATGGTCATTTTGTTAACTTGGTATGTACCAAATTGGCATATTATGACAAGAGTATATGACGGACATAAATGATATGTCATGACATGAATGCCATGACATGCGTATCATGCATGTCATGAGACAGCCGCCTATGTCTTGGTGCTCTTATGGTCGTTTCGTTAACTTGGTAGGTACAAAAATTGGCATAGTATGACAGGAATGCATGACGAACTTAAGTGATAGTTCATGACATAAATGTCATGACATGCGAGCCGTGTAGGTCATGACAATGACCCTGCGAAAAATACTCACTCAAAATACACTGAAATAGTTTCGGGCGTGGGTACTAAGGGAAGTAAACACTAAAGGATGGTGGTAGAAGTCATAGCCATGAGAATGACTCAGAAAAAATGACGATGACTCAGCGAAAAAAGATTAACACTCAAAAACCACTGGAATGGGTTCGACGTGGGCACTAAGTGAAGGAAACACTAAAGGATGATGGTAGAAATCAGTCATGAGCATTGCTCAGCATAAATGAAAATGACTCAGCAAAAAAGATTAACACTGAAAAACCTCTGAAATGGGTTCGGACTAGGGTACTAAGTGAAGGAAACACTAATCGATGGCGGTAGAAGTCATAGCCATGAGCATGACTAAATCTTTCACCGTAAGGTTGTTTAGGTGCAGCTAAAGCGACTCCTGAGGACTCATGACATGAATGTCATGACATGCGTGTCATCTAGGTCATGAAAGAGCCACCTTCGTCTTGGGGCTCTCATGGTCATTTCGTGAACTTGGTAGGCTCCCCGCACACTGCTTCGCATGACATCGATTCCCACAGGGCATGGGATCTACCGGCTTTTTTTTTTCGAAATATGAAATATCGACTGCTCTTGCCCCTGCCGGGAAACAACTAATAGTGTAACTGTTGTTCAGAAACATCCGGAAAATTAAATCGGCAATGTCAGAAGTGACACATGCTTTTAGGAAAAAATTCAAGACAGTGTTCTATTGGCATTGAAATCGTTCTGCAGAATCAATAAGGTCATTTCACGAACATATTTACTAAAAGCCACGATGGCAACTAGAACAATACATAAATTCCTTAAACAAATTCTATCAACGAAACTCAGCTGGGCATTTCATTTGTTAAATAATTTCATTTCCCCCAATCGCAATACTACGCACCCGGAGATTTCTCGAGATACCTTTGTTCGAAGAAATAAGGGCGCTTGCTTGGTAGAACTTACAAAATACCATATTAACATTGCGAAGCCGAGATTCACAATTCAAGTAACACAATTCATTATGTTCTGCGATACTACTACTACGTGCTGACTGCATCCAAACAACTTAATCTTTATGTGCATATGACATTTATAACCAGGTGACGTTAGCTTTTCAGGAGAAGTTTATTGTATAGCCAACCACATTAAAGGCACCACGTGTTCTAAGCAGGTAATTGAACTTAAATAGGGTGCTGTGCAAACTGTATTTGAACGCAGTTAACGAAAAAGCGCTTCAGTATGAAGTCTTAGCAGCCTTACCTGCACACTGCGAAAGCTGAACGTGTTGCGTGGTGCTTGCCACGAAGTGCAGAACAGCCAGAAAGCCAAGGCTTCTTGTGAGGGAAAGCATCTCGTTGATTTCGTGTGGAGCCAGAACCACGTAGACAGTAAGTATTGCTGCTTCTTTTAAACAACCGAGTTCCAGATTCTGAGCGTGTTCAAGTCAGAAATCCTCCCTGTCCCTGGTGAACATCAGTTTTTATGCTGACGTTCCATCTGTAGGAAATGACGGTAAACGTGGCCTATGATTAGCTTTTCGCGAAACTGGCGGGCCGGGAAAACAAAATCAGAAAAAAAGACATCCGTTCACTGTATTTCTTGTTTATCTTAGGAATGGATGATCTGCTGATTGGGCAGTCGTACTGTTTGTGCAATGACGTTCGTGTAGAATAGAATTTGTTGCGATCGTTTTATTTTTTTACTCTTATCAGTACATGATTTTTCATTTGAACGCACTAATTCGTTTATAAACGCGTCTGGTGACTCCATCCGGAACACCTGCACTGCCAGTGGAGCATTACTCTCGGCTTTACTATCATATAATAAGGGAGTTATTGCACTGCTTAATACGCCGTGCCGAAAATAAAGTTCTTCGGCTATTCGCCTACCATACTATCCATTTAGATTAAAAAAAGACATTACATAATTAAATTCGTGGTTATATGTAGGTAAATTGGCGCGGAAAACTATTTGCAGAGGAGAAGGCCTACCGTAGTAATCTCGCATTTACTTTTTTGTGCACAAGCGTCTTAAGCGGCAACTTCGCCCGGAATTAAATAAGCTGTAGTTGTCATGTCAACGCTTCAGTACCGTAGTTCACCTAAGCGAGTAATAGTATTGCTTGGTGTCATTGTGTGGAGGCACGGCACACTTGGGCTGGTTGCATTATGTAACTGTTATTATTAATACAGAGGCAGAGAATGTAGCCTTGATCAAATAACATTCACATTTCCTGTTTGTAGTGAGTTGAGATAACATGGGTAGTGGCAGCAATGGTCACCCTTACTTTCTGCAATTTTTGCCGCCAGTTGAGCCTCACATTCTACAAAATTTAATTAGCTACAGTAACGATAGACTGAAACGTTGCTTTCATTTGTATAGGTTCCCAGTGCTTGTGACATACGAGTACCTTGGCCTCGAGCGTGGTCTCTTTAGCTACATGTGTACCGGGGCAAGATTTGCCAGCGATGCCATAGATTACTTACAAAAAAAGAAAGATAAAGAACTGTTGTTGTGCACTTCTTTCTGTTGACGTTGCACTTGGCGACGACGACCCCAGACGCGCTCCGTTGAACCGCCGAACATCCCTTATGTGACTGCCAGAGATACAAAAATGAGAGGAGTGCCCTTCGGACAGCTTTGGGGCACTTAGACGACAGACCTTTTACAGAAAAGAAGATCTTGGGCTCGTGGCCTCATGCGTCTGCTATGTGCAAGGCAACAATGTCATGCTGCTGCGATTTTTTTAAATGCACCAGCCTGTACGACAATCTGTGACTATACCTCAGCGATGAACGCTTGACTGTGTGTGCAAAGTTTGAACTTCTCTCTTCCTTCTCCTCCTTCAATGCCCTTTCTCTTATGACCTCTCTCTCTCTCTCTGCAATAATTACGTGATGAGGTATTCCGTATCAACTGCGACACAAATATCTCATCTTTTCTCGCACTAACCCCGGGAGCTGATATCACGAAGTCCAAGAGATCCCACTGGGTCGAAGACAGAACTTTTTCAAGGTGTTACAGCACAAGCACAAGGAGAGGGGGGGGGGGCATCGTGTACAGGCGTGTTAAACTGAAGCATGTCGGAAACATTTCTGCGTTTCTCTACACTCCTCTATAAGACAATTTCGTTAAAAACTTTAAGCATAATATCACCGTCAGCAAGCTTATACTAGCAGATAAGCGAAACATAGTTCATTGCTGTAATAGTTGTCTTCACGGTTTGAATAAAATAAGCTTTATTAGATTACTGAACCGATGAGGTCATGTACTTTCTCCAGCATATCATACATAATAAGCACATTTCCAAATTTCTTTCAAAGTACAAGATATTACCATGCAATCAGCATGACTTTAGGAAATGATTTTCTACATACACTCAACTGGTAACTAGTGCATATGATATTGTACAGGCTATAAATTCAGTTAAACAGGTTGCCGCTATCTTCCTGGACTTTATGGTGTAGCGTTTTGTGCGAAACCTTGTCAAAAGGTTTGGAAAACTTCATGTCATACTGGGTAATACAAAAATTATAAATTGGCTATCTGCGTACCTTTATAACCGACAACAACATGCTTCGTTTAATAACCATTCCTCTGGGAGGCTCCCTGTCGACTCTGGCTTTCCCCAGGATTCTGTTCTTGGACCACTTTTGTTTCTACTGTTTATTAACGATATTGTTGACAACATTCGCGCGCAAATAAAGATGTTCGCAGATCATTCTGTTATGTATTCAGAAATAGAAAGTGTAAATGATCAGCTACGTCTATACGAAGCCTTTCAGAGGGTTGTAAACTAGTCCAATGAGCGGCAGATGACTATCAACTTCGACAAAACAGCTTTTACGAAAGTTTCTCACAAGCGCACTCCTTTGCACTTCCCAGTATTCTGCTGATAATGTCCTGCTATCTGAGATTTACCACATAAAATATCTTTGTATTTGGATGTACAATGATCGCAGCTGGCAGCAACACATCAAAAGCTATTCTTCAGACGGGCTTTGAGGCTGACTACTCCTGAGGCTCGCCTTCTTGCTTTTAACGCAATTGTACAGCCTATATCAGATTACGCTGCTGTAATCTGGTATACTTTTACTAAAAGAGTCAGTGATAAAATATAAGGTATTCGAAAGCGGGCCATTCGGTATAAGCGTATATATGACAGCTTGACAAGCACGTCGATTACAGCTTTACTAAACAGAACCAAGCTGCCAACCATGCCTCAAAGCAATCAAGTTTTAATACTAAAACTTATGTTTCAACTAATCAAGCGACATTACAGCATAGACATTTCCCAGTTGCTTACTTATACAACAGGCTATGCTACATACAGCATAGACATTTCCCAGTTGCTTACTTATACAACAGGCTATGCTACAAGGCAAATGCATGGACTAACGATCACCCCCATCACCAGCCGCAATAACGGTTTTAAGTACTCCTTTTTCCCCAGGACAATAACCGAATGAAACCAACTACCAAACGATGTTGTTTCACAGCCGTCTTTGAAGTTAGCTTTTGTCTTATGAATGATGATTATTAGTGATGTCTTTTGTTGTACTTGCACTGGATGGGTATGCTACCCTGTTTGTTATTTTTTCTTATATTCTTTTTGCATGGCTAGTCCCGTCTTAAGAATTGTATCCGCATACTGCGAAAATGCTATTGCGGGATTGCAGTATTTGCAAAATAAATTTCACTGGACGGGTTCTTGACAACCAGTCCACCTTGTGACGGAATACAGGAATATCAGGTATCGGGCAAGCTCACTGTGCCTTGAAAGAAGTCAAATTTGCCGTTGCAACACAGTAAAAGAAATTGGAAAATTTATGGAATCAACTGTCACGCTCTTGCTTATATCAGTGAATGTGGAAGAAATAAAACTGAAAACAAGGTTCGAACACTGCAACTTGACTGCTCAAAAAAGAGACACCAAGTAAGATAGAGAGTAACCTTATTTACAATCGGCTCTATATTCCAGCCATCAAAAGAGAAACGCTTGGAAAAATACACGTGACAAGTCTCAATGGCGCTACTATCCCTTTATATTTTTTATGGCATTCTTTGGCATTCCTCTTTTTGCTTATTGTGCTCAATGAGTTTAATCACCAACAAAGCAGTGACCCTTTCGATAAATATTAAGCTTATTAAGTGTTCAGTAACGATGTGATATGCATTATTTTAGTCAATCGTTCGCGCGCTGCAAAACAAATGCAAGTCCGTGAAAGAAACTTCATTATGGTTTTGCACGCGCACCAATTACGGTTATTCGCAGCACTATTACTCGGAGATGAAGCCACGCGCGCCTCATAAAAAATTTGAAGGACGCTTAAGCTTCACCTTTAACAGTGGAACGCCATATCATTCAAAGATCAATAACTGCTTCTCACGCTTGCCGGCATGCTGCAGCTTATGTAAACGTAACGTTCACAGGGAAACGCTGGCGGAGAACGCATGAAGGCGAGCTTTCTAGTAGAAAGGCGGCCTCTTGCGTGGGCCCATCTTCTGTTATTGTTTCGCACTTTTAATATTTTAGTCTGATAAGATTAAACATAAAAGACATGTGCTGTTGGTGTTTTGTTTCATGACATTTATTTGAGCTGTCATTCTTAAAATTCGGGGGGGAAACTTCGTAAAGAACGCAAGACAAGGTATGAACAGCTTTAGGGATAGAAGAACATTAGTGCCGCATAGAATATATGCGGCAATTTTCGCTCATGGGACGCCAACGTCGGCAACGGTGCCAGGCGTCGACACCGCATTTCTTGCGACGCGGAGCGCTTAACGCTATCGCGTTAAAACCAGACGTCAAAATACAAATGAGCCGTTACAAGCGCTTGCCACCGCTGTATTGGTATGTAATCGTACCGCAGTCTGTATGTTGCACAATCTTTGTGTTTTCGAGCGGCAGATTCACGCAATGTCGAGGGTAGAATTGTGAGGAGAGGTTTAAGCAGAGAGACGCACGGCATATGCGTAAATAACTTTGTTTCTATTCCTATCGTAAAAGTATGAGCGGTTTAACGGCAGGGGTGAAGGAAGACCTAACAGGACAGGCGCTCACTTACAACTGATTTTTAGGTGAATTTTTTTTTCACGATAATAGTGTGCACGGCTATGTGGAGTCGAACACGTCACTTCACAAACACATTTGTTCCTTTAGTGTCACAGTGGCACTTAACCAGTGGGTCAACGTAGGGGAAGATGACATATGAAAAATAAAGGAAAATCAAAGAAGTGACTGAAAAATATTGCGCCATTTCATTAAGAGCTCTGTGCGCTTTTCTAGAATTACAGACCGCCCTGAAAAATTCCCGATCCAGCTTTCTGTTGCTGAGTACGGGCTACATAAAAGCTTTTTTTCTAGCCTGCGAAAAAAAGGGGAGGAAAAAATTACACCATCTTCCCGTAGGGGAACCCTGAGTAGTATGCGAAGCAGCCATGGGGTCGAGTCAAGGTAGTTTTATCAGCTGTATAAACTTGGAAACGCAGCAGCACCAGCAACGCGCAGATCTGTTGTCGACACCGTGGGTGTTTTGCCCGCACTCGCACCGAACGCGCGCGGCGTTGGTGACTGTTGCCGGTGCCTCTCGGGCGCCTACCGTCGCGTCTCTAACCTAAGCTGCTTCGCATTATCGCGCACGGAGCCGCAGGTGTTGCCATTCGTTGCGCAATCCGGAGAGGAGAGGATCGTCGGAGAGGAAGGAGGAATGCTGAGAGGAGAGGAGTTGAGACAAGGAGAGGAGAGGAGGGGGAGGAGGATGCGCATGAATGCCGAGAGGAGAGGAGATGAGACAAGGAGAGGAGGAGGGGGAGGAGGATGCGCATGCTCAGTAGGGGTGTGGACGCACGGCGGTTGGATGGATGGAGGGAGGTAGGGAGGGAGGGAGTGACATTGCCCCGAACATAAGATACTTCGCATCTAAAAAAAGGGCAAGAAAGTTCCGCACGACTAGAGGCGCTGGCACTTTTTGGCATCGTCAAGGTCGCAAAGTCCATTACGGAAGGATTGCTCGAACCGGTTACAAGCAAAATCTACTTTTTACGAGCGACTGCAACATGGCTACATATCGAGCGGCCAGAGGTGAAAAGTGCATGAAAATTTTACAATCTTTACGTCACTAATGACAATATTTTAAAAGTACAGACAATAATATTAGAATAAGAAAAAAAATGTAGGAACGCGCTGTTCGCTTTTGGAGTTTCTTCTATCCACGAACGAAACTGGCGCGAAACTGCGTCAGCTTTCTTCTGTTTGCTGTCAGTTTCGTGGTGATGCTTGCTGAGAAGATATTGCCATGCTTGACGTAGTCATGTCTCGAAAAGTCTCTTATACATAGTCATCAAATGTTCTTGCAGTATACATGCTAACGGATTCGTCGGATTTAATCAGTAGTTCTATTGCGGAAATTAAATGATTTATTAAATGACTTAGCTGTGCGTTCACTGCACCAGAAAAAAAATCTAACTACACGTGACATGCATGCTAAGCTAGAAAATGACAGAGTGTTTGTTGTGAATTCCTTCGATAGACCACAGATTCCTTCTCGACATAAAGTAAACGAATGCATTCTACAGACACATACATGTAATACTTAAAGTCGGGGACAACCTAAAAAATACAAACAAGTGCCACCCACAAAAACGCAGTGTACCTGCCCTTCACCTCTTCAAAAAGAACCGTACCAGCTGGAGTACAGTAGATAGAGAGATATATAGATAGATGGATAGAAAGAAAGATCGATCGATAAATAGAAATCGTCGAGGCCTATCTGCAATTACTGCGGCTTTCGAGGACATATCTCCCGGTTTTGCCGATGCCGCCAGCAAGACGAACGTCATGGTTACGCTGCCTTTGAACGCGATGAGCCACCTCCTCGCGTCTACCGCACTTACGACGATAATCCTCCCGCTCGCCTATCTCCATCTCCGACCGACTTCTCCAACACCGCCCACGACACACGTGCCTCGAGACGCTGCTCCCTATCGCCGCTCCGACGTTCTGTTTCGCCACTTCGGCCTGTCTGCCAAGTCCATGTCCAGCGACCGGAAAACTAACCTGTGCAGTTTTGGGAGGGAAAACTGCATCACCGCGAAGTGCTACAAGTGCTCCTGAACGTGCGTCGAACACGATATTGGTGTATGTGGAGGGTGTGCGTTTGTTAGCTCTGATTGACACGGGAGCTACTATTTCTGTTATGCGTGCGGACCTATGCTCTCGTCTGCGGAAAGTGAAGATGCCTTATGTTGGATCATCCTTGCTTGGTTGGATCATCCGTACAGCACGCGTCTTCATTGATGGTATACGTCATCCCATTAGGTTCGCGATTTTATTCCCGTACGCGCATGAGCTCATTTTAGGTAGGGATTTCCCCTCGTCAGCGTCCGCTTTAATCTCTTGCCGTCAACGTGTAGTCCATATGACCGAGACAGTTCATTGCAGCGGGAGTGCCGATGATCCACGACTGCGTCTTCTCACTGCTGCCGATTCTGTAATGTCTCCCGGCCACGAGCATATTTTGTACGAACTGAGGTGTTCAAATATTCCTTTTTTCCACGAACTATTAATGACTGGAACTTGATGCCGTCCCCAGTTGTACCTAATACTGATTGACATGTGCTCTTTTTCTTTTTCTTATGTTTATTCAAAAGCTTATGTACACACCCTGCTTGGACCTGTGCAAGGTCTGCAGTATTGTATAAAGAAATAAAATAAAAAAATCATAATTCTCTCTTCTACGGACATCACCGATGGCGACGTGTTCATAACTCCTGACGGCCGCTGTCTTGCCCGTGGGATTGCCTTCGCTTCCTGCCTGAGGCGGTTCAAAGAAAACTCTGCATTAATCATCACCTTAAACACGACCACTCAGACAATCCTCCTACCTCAAGGCTCTGCAGTGACCTGTTATGTGAACACCCAACCAGTCTCCCTGCTTCCTCTTGCCGCCTCGCAAGCTCTTCCTCAACAGGGCAAATTTGATTCATCTGCCCTTGCTTCCGTGATAAATCCTGACCTTAGTGCTGCTCAGAGTGAAGCGTTGCTAAAATTGCTCACGAAGCATCAGGTCTCCTTTGATAGGAATACTTCGTCACTCGGACAGACCTCCGTTGCCTCCCATCATATCGACACTGATGGCCAGACAATTGTACGTACGCAGTCGTCCCTACCGAGTCTCTTTGACCGAACGCAAAATCGTGGAGGAGAACGTCGCCGATATGCTGAAAAGCAACATCAAACGTCCCTCCGCCAGTTCTTGGTCATCACCCGTCGTTTTAGTGCAGAAGAAGGATGGATCGGTACGATTTTTTGTTGACTACAGCGCGTAACAAGATCACCCGTAAGGATGTATATCCGATGCCCCGTATCGATGACGCCCTTGATTCTTTGCAAGGCACACAATACTTTTCCAGCCTTGATCTTCGCTCCGGATATTGGCAAATTCCAATGCACGAAGCGGACAAAGAAAAGATCGACTTTTCTACTCCGGAGGGTGTTTACGGGTTTAATGTAATGCCTTTCGGCCTATGCAATGCTCCCGATACATTTGAAAGAATGATCGACAATGTTATTCGCGGTCTCAAGTGGAAAACTTATCTATGTTACCTCGACGACATCATCGTGTTTTGCTTGACTTTCACTGACCATCTGCAACGCTTATATGAAGTACTCACATGCCTTTCTAATGCCGGACTTCAACTAAACACGGAGAAGTGCCGTTTCGCTAGCACAACGATTAATGTCCTGGGTCATCTCGTTAGCAAAGACGGCATCCAGCCCGATCCGGACAAAATTTCTGCAGTGCTCAACTTTTCACGCCCACTTCGTGCAAAAGAACTGCGAAGCCTCCTTGGACTCGCCTTATACTTCGAGGTTTTATCCGGAACTTCGCGAGCATTGCCTCGCCCCTCCCCAAGCTCCTTGCTAGTTCCAGTTCCTTCGATTTGAACGATCAGTGTGAAGCCGCGTTCCAAGAACTCAAGCGCGCGCTAACATCCCCACCTGTTCTTTGTCATTTTCATGACAAGGCGCCCACATTACTGCACACTGTCGCTAGTGTTCAAGGAATAGGTGCCATACTGCTGCAGCGCGACCACGAATTTTGCGAAAAGGTTGTTGCATATGCAAGCCGCGTTCAGACTTTCACGGAAGAGAAGTACTCGATAACCAAACAAGAGTGTTTGGCTGTTGTCTGGTGCATTCAGAAATTTCGCCCATACCTCAACGGCCGAGATTTCATGACCGACCACCATGCTCCATGTTGGTTATCGACAATCAAGAACTTGTCTGGACGCCTTGGCCGCTGGATACTCCGCTTATAAGCACATGATTTCGATGTCATATAGAAGTCCGGAAGGAAGCACCAAGATGCCGATGCTCTTTCACGATGCCCATTACCACCATCATCGGAGCACATCACATCTCCTTGTCAAATTGGCCGCACGGAGGACGCATCGTCTATTACACCGGTTTCCTCCTTGATTCCATCAAACCGTCCTTTAGTGCTTTCCACTCACCAGCGACCATTTCGCGCTCCGTTTCACTGAATATCGCTGAAATGCAGTCCTGCTTCTCTGGCGAGCTCTTCGTTGCAAGGTTCAGCGGCAGCAACGGTATCCATCGTGGCGAACGCAAACGCAGCGGCCATGCAGCCATGATGCAAGCCAGCGCCTCGGCCGTTTACGCAAGCGGTGACGTATCATGGCGCATTCTGATTCGCTGAGAGCAATGAAATCTGTGACGGCACTGCTTCAGCGCCAAATCTGGGCTGAGATAAATTTAGGAAGAGATATTTGGTCTTTGTTTACTAATTTCTCCGCCAGTAACTCATATTTTTGCACCAACAAAAACTGCATGCATTCCTGAAGGTCCTTCTTTTATTCCAGCTGAACTTCCTGTTTCTCTTTAGTGTCCCTTGAAGCGAAGCTTTTCTTCCTCCTTCATTCGGCTTTCCCGCTGCTGCTGCCTCCTTCTTGTCGAATAGCTCTTGACAAATATGTGCCATACTCACAGTAATGTCATCATCGCTGCGGCGTCGTCGTACCGCTATTTTTGCTGGCTCCTGACTACCATAGTGGACCGATATTGAACATAGTGCAAATAAACATTGGATATAGTGCGAATCGAGGCGGCTGTTGCCGAATGCGTGGGCAGTACTGAAAGTAATGTCATCACGCCCTCGTCATCGCACCATTGTTATCCCTGCTATAGCTCCTGGCTACCATCTTGGACAATCGGCCGGTACTGGACATAGTGCAAATGTAATGCCAATCGAGGCAGCCCACGGTAACACGTGATGCTTATAAGCGTGGACGTGAGCTCCAATAGGGCGTCGTTGTCATGCCGTCATCTTGCTTTCATCGTCGTAATGCCGTCGGGGTCGTTGCTTCGTCGTCACGTTGTCGTAGTGATTCTACTCACGTCATCTTATTGCCATCATACGTTCGTCGTTGCTAAAGCGTGGTCATCCAATGGTCGTCATTCAGGCTTCGTGCCGTCGTCATCATTATGTCGCCTTCATGCAATTGTCATCATTGCATCATCGTCCTGCAATTATCAAGCCGTCGCGGTAGTTCCGTTTTGGTTTGTCGTGGTGGCTCCCGTTGTCATCATGCCGACTTCTCGTGTTTCCAGCATCGTCGTACTATTGTTGCCATGACGTTGTGGCCATATTATTGTAATCATTTTATCGTAATCCTCATAGTAATCGTCAATCTGTCATCGTCATTTAAGCACCATAATTAATTTTGTCACATAACCGTCGTCGTATATCAACGGCATCATTCCAGCAACCGCATCATCCCACCGTCGTTTACTACTACTACTGCTGTAAAACGTTGCCAGTATATGATTGGCGCGTTTGAAATCCGGCCGGCATATAAGGCTTTCCAGGATCTGTTAAGCGATTTTTACAAAGGCAGTAATTCGTCCATACACAGTGTACTTCCCTTCCTCCTTCCCCTCCCCCCCTCCTTCGTTTGCCCCCTTTTCGCTAAATTTGATACCAGTTGCGTTCGTAGCTCTCTGAGGCCAGCAGGATAAATGCTGCGTTGTTCTTACGTACGTAATTTACCGCAAAGGCCGTAAATAGTCCACACACTTTTCGCCTTCATACTACCCATTGCTTGCCCCTAATTTGAAGCAAATATAAACCCGGTGCCTTTTTCACTTCACCGTGGACACCGGAAAAAGCTACTACGCACCTTGTATAACGCATGGAAATCTGGAAAAGAAATACGGTACAGTAGTTATTCGCAACACGAATAATTACTGCCAAGAACCTGAAGCCAAGCCAAGAAACCCCAAACGTTAAAGCCTAGAACGGGAAAGATTCGCAACACACAGTGCTTAACATTTGCCCCATTTTCACCAAATTTAAACTTGGTGTCTTGCACAGTTGCTTTATCCCTCTGGGAAACATTGCGGATAATGACAGTATATATGTGATACTCCGGAACGCTTGCGCAAGTAATTATTTTGCGAAGGCTGCAATTAAGCTGACAGAATAAACATTTACCGTTTTGCACTCACATGTTTCATATTTCCACGAAACATAAACAACGTGCACCGTATACTCACCGAGGAGATTGGTAGAACCAACCACAGGCCTTGGAAAGCGAATAAAAATCGGGAGGAAGGAATTGAGTAATTATTTGAAAAGCACATGACTACCCGACATACGTTAAACGTTTGGTGAATGTCGTCCGTCGAATGGGCCTTATTTCCTCTATGAAATCTCTGCCGTTTTTTCTTTTGTTTTTGCAGGCAAGCGAGGTAACTTGGTAAGGGTTTCATATAACGCTTCCAAGTGGGCCAAAAATGATGGTAAGGAATTCTCATTTCACCCCTAATCTAACATACACACTTCAAAAGTTGTCTGCATATCGTTCCGTAACATTTCACACATTTCATGAAAATATATGCTTGGTGGGGAATCTAGTTTGTGTTTTTATCAGGAAACTGTGAAGGTGGCCATATAACGTGTTTGAGTGCTTCTATTAGCCATATATACTCAGAGCTTCGCTGAGCGATTTCAGATTCGAATTGCTTCATTATATGAGCTCAGTTGTGCGACGTATTACCAGATATAAATGGTTGTCGATCGTTGTGCTTGGTAACTTATTCCACTTGGCAGAGAAAGGAAGAAGCTGTTACCTTTCCCGCCGTTGCCACAGGCAGTGTCCCCCTTAAGCCGACGTCATTAGCGTCGTTTTCCTTAGTTCGACCGTCAACGAGCTAGTCCACAATATTTTGGCTTCGTTTTCTCATGCTTCAGAATAAACTAAATAACCTTGACGGAAGCAAAATATTTCACCAAGGTGATTACAAGTCCTGATATGGATTAAAGTTGTGGTTCTCTGTGTCAAAATTACGGTTTTCTAAATCAAAATGTTTTCATACTGGTACGTTTAAAAGGGCGTTTGCTTTTTCGTTTATTTTTCCGACTTTCAGCGTGTCTTGAAGCAGCGCGGAGAGACGAGGACGAGAACAACAAAGAAACCACAACAGGATTAGCGCTGACTACCAACTGAACTTTGTTCGAAGATGCACTGGCAGTTTATATTCCGGCCAAAACAAAAGAAAAAAAAACATTAAGAACCATCCGTATTGACAGGCATGCCCATTGGGGGCGCTACAAATACAGGTCTTTATCCAAAAGAAAAAAAAAGAAATAAAAGCAGTGGCTTAGCTCGGCTATGCCAGGATATACGTAGCGTTAGCAAAGGTTCAGCTGATTATTCTTAGCTTATTCTTAACATTATTCTTAAGATAAGATTATTCTTATGAGTCAAGCTTCTCCGTTCTTCTGCGCTGTTGAGCAGCATTTGCGCTCTCCTTCTCCATGGCTATACCACACTGGCAAACGCCAGTCAGAAGCGCAGCGGCTCCAGCGCAGTGTCAGACGGCTACTGCACAGCGAGCGCGCGCCGGCGCCAGTGCGTCTACCACGGCTACGACGTCACTCCTCTGGAATGCGCAGACCGGCGGCGGTGAGTCGCGCGCGGCGGCGGCGGAGTGCGCGAGAGGTGCCGGCTCCGGTGGCTCCGGTGCGCAAGCCGTGTGACATCACTGATCCTTGCGCATGCGCAGCACGGCTCTTGATGTGCCGCGCGAAACGGGCTTGGCTAGGCCAGTGTAGCTAACGCTACAAAAAAGAAAAAATATCACAGCATATCCACGAGGTGAATGATGGTGAGGTGGGCGAAGCTCCGGAGGTTATGGGTGATACCGTTAATCCTCCGAGAAGTTCGCCCGATAAAATCATCATGCAAACACGTGAGGTACGGTGAAGAAAACTTTTATTGAGATTTCAAGTTACCTTTATATATTACGCACTTGTGGTCGGAGAAGTGCACAGCTAGGGGTTCGAGTACCGGTTTAAGGGGAATGCTGTCTCCCCGCATCGCGGGATCCTGCCGACGAGCACGAGCCGCAGCGGCCATCCGCGCCCACCGCTGCGCATCGTCCATGCTCCACCAACGATCCGACACGTACGGCGACGATCCAAGAAATGAGAGAGGCGCTCGCTCCCCGCGCAGCCCGCGCAGCAGCCAATCGGAGAGCAGCGGCACTTCCAGCGCCATCTAGTGTCGATTCACACAAGCGCCATATTGCACACAATTCTATTGGACCAACGCCATCTAGGAAATGAGACGAGAAATGGTGATGACGACACAAATTGTGTACAGCGCCATCTAGAATACCGTCCCTGAACTGCAGTTTGTATGTACTTCTATGAGACAGCGCCATCTATTGCATTATACGGGAGATACTGCCGTTTACTGCCGGGAGATACGCCGGACAACGGAGACGTGACAAGGTTAGACTAAGAGGAGCTACGCCCCTAAAAAAGAACATCTGTAGCTTAGATAAGCTCAGTAACACCGCGCTAACACACTTAATTTTTGCCTTTGCTATGCAGTATGTCGCCCACAATTTTTCTTTCTTGCTTTTCGCATATTTCGGGAACCTGGTACCGCTAACAGCGTGGTGCGTGCGTAATAACCGCAATGAGTGACGAGATGGCTATCATCCCAATTTTTTACCTTGTTCTCGGGCTGTCTTACTCCATCCTTGGAACATCGCCAAGTTTGTCTAATGTATACCTTTCCGCAGCCTAAAGGTATTTCGTAGACGACGCCTAAGAGCACGTGGTGAATCCGGTTTCGTGTTTAGTACAACATCGTAGGCATTTTAGACTTTTTATTGCGTTGTACAGCGTAGAATGCTTGTCACTTCGTCTTCAAAACAGCAATCCGACCACTTTTTTTGGAAGAACGATGTGGTCATCCACGTTGCCATATGTGAGGTGAACAAGAGCGGCGCAAGTTAGGTTATGAAATGCAGAGAAAATGTATAACATAGAATGGGTGGGATGGATGATTCGATACAAAGGCGCTATTGTAGGTAATAGCCGTCAAAGTAAGATAAAATTTGAAGAAATAATAAAATTTTCAATGTTTATGCCTAACGAGTTTTGAAACTTTTGTTCACTTACACCGTCAACTTTTTCACGTTCAGCGACGAGCATAGCATCACAAGGAATGCAATAATATCAGTATTCTACATCGATAGAAAACCCGTTACATTAGTAACAACTGCACTTATCACTAGATACTGGTCGTTCACCAGCAGCTTCTTTCGAGTTGATATTAAACATAACGTGCTAGCTAGGTTGCAGGATGGGGCCAGCGATATAACAACAAAACTTGTTGGTTGATGCTGAAACGTTTTATGTCCACTCTCGATATTCGAAATGTACTTCACGGATTCTTTTCGTAGTCCAACACGGCACATTTGTATAGATACAGTTAGTGTTAATTTTCACGAGAGATGACCATAAGACAATGATTAAACTACTTCCACACATGCGTCCGACCTGGGAGTGCATCCGACTTTATATAAGGGATGAGTATTTTGTGTTGTCGCTTTCAAGTTAATATGCGCATTATTGTGCTAAAGAGTGTTCACGAGGATATCGGTACTGGTGAGTGACTCGCGTTGGTATGATGTGCAAGTTCGCAGTCAGATCCTTTTGCTAAGTGCGCTTACGAAGAGTCGGTTTGAAGGCTGTTTTTATGGCACGCTGTGAATTAAGCTTCGATTTTGGTTTCAATCGATGTGAAAGCGGCGAATGCACGCTGGACAAAAATGACTACATTAGAACAATCTGTAGTATATTTAAGCATTTATTCATGGAACTATATGGCCATGCATACGCGCATGGTACTTCGCCTATGCCTAAATAAACAAACGTGGCGCGCAGAAAGATTCGTTGTCTGTAGCAGGCTTCCTCTCGTAAGCAGTATTCTACAGAGATGTCAAATCCTCACGTCACTTTTCAATCGACGTCCACTTTGATTGGGTACTGCGTACACCCCAGAAGTTGGCCGTTGTCCACAATCTTCACAGTGAGTTCAACGTTTCCATCCTGAAAACGGGCGAATTACAGGTAAGCAGAATCATTTTGGTGACGCAGGACACACGTTATTGCAGACGATTGAAAGAGGCACTCTTTATTAAATGGACCTGAAGTTGGCTGCTGCTGCGGCTGATGATGGTGATGATAATAATCATAATTTTGATCTACATTTGGCGTGAGCTAGACTGATGAGGGTGACAGTTGTGGTGGTGATAAAGACGTTAGTACTGCTACGAGTGTTAAAGTTTGCTCAATAGTGCTGAAGCTCGTGTGAGTTAGCGCAACGTCATCTTAAGGAACACAGCACAAACAGTGACGCCGACTAGAAAAAAGACAAGTGATGGTACAGACGCTGTACTAGATACTGATAAGTTTATTAGAAGCACAAAGTTAAGTTGGCTCACATAATCATCCTTGCATGCATTGAACGCAGCTATGTTAGGATCTGGGTGCCGCGCGCAAGACACTCGCGCTGGTTGTTTATTCGTTCGCAGCCTACGGTAGTTAGCGAACAGTGCTGCTCTTCGAGACAGGGACCGCTGGGGATGACGCATTGTCACTGCGGTGCACAAGATATATGGACACTTGACAGACAAGCGCGTGTAACGAGAGGCCATGCAGCCGCCTCTCCCCACGCATGTCGCTCAGAGGCATATAGGCGCGTTCTTGTGAGCTCACACAAACACAGACACTGCCAGAGGTGGCGGCATTGCCGTTGGGGTGTGCTAGATACACAGTTTACGCCTTCGAGCATATGGATGTAGCGGACGACCTGCGGCAACGCCATGCGAGAGTACGAATCGGCAGCATATCTGTGGTTAGTGGCTCGCGGGGTGATTGATGTGCTCGCGGAGCATTGCATTGCACCGCGCCGGCTGCACTGAGATGTGCGAACTTCGACCAAGAGGGCCATGTGGCGTTCATTGGGGCTGTGGACTCCTAAAACAGGACTATAAAAGGAGGCAGCGGTCACAGTATGGATTGTTGATGGTCTCGCCTAGTTTGAAAAGCCATGCCATGTACTACAAAACTGATTGGTAGGATTTGAACGAGGAGGAGGAGGAGGAAAAAGATGAAAGGAAAGGCAGGGAGGTTAACCAGACGCACGTTTGGTTTGCTACCCTACACGGGGGAAGGGGTTTAAAGGGAGGAAAAGAAAGGAGAGAGAGGGAAGAAAGTACTCTCAGTATGAACACGTGCGGTGTTCCAACACTTCACAATCGGTCACTGAGGCCAGTCGACTTCATGAACTGCAAGAATGCCCGCGTCGTTTTGTAAGCCTGCGACGCGTGGGGCCACGGTGCAAGAAGATTTGAACGAGGACAAGTAAAATAAGGGTACCTTCCCATTCACAAGAGTATTTAAAGGAGTGCGTAGAGCTGAGAAGAAAGAAGCGAGCGAGCCGATAATCGGCCGCCGCTAGTCGAAGTATGCTAATTTGTCCTAATAAACCTATGCATTCCTAAGTTGGCCTCCCTGAGTGCAAAGTGTCGCCGGACAGCAACGAAGACCCTTTAAAAATCGTCTGCCTGGAAGACCGGAGAGAAGAAACTTAACTCACAAGTTTAAGATTGCTTTCTTACTTTATTTGAAGCACGGTAAATGTTTTACAGCGTAAGCTGTTATGAGCTAATTCCAAAGCCGTTTCGGTATAACGATGTTATCCACCGCCGCCGCCGGTGTCCGTGGCAGCGATCGCCAGGAATGTGAAAAAAATTGACTGAGGTTTAATTTTTGTAAACCTAGTTATCACGATCGAAAGGTCTGTTTGGATTGGTTTTGCAAAGACCATGCACACAGCGTTTCATTAATGCGCGCTTCCGCGCTTGGTAAGTTTCTTTATAACTTGCTAATCTGACCTACCTTTGCTCCGGTGTTTCAGCAGCCAATTTTACCTTTGCTTGAGATTTCGGAACCTGCCGTCTAGCTATATCTACTGGATGATAGGATTCAGCCTGTCGCTTGCGCTGAAGCGCACACATAGACGGCCCAGCCGGCGCGCCATCCATGGCGAGACTGAGTGACCAAGCACCGGCGAAGCAGCCGTTAAACCCTCGCCTAGTCACGTGGTACCGCAAAGGCGAGGCTTTGAGCGAACGCAGGTGCGACGCTTCTCCGCAGCGGATCACATTGCTTGACGTCACACCTGCCACACTTGCGCTCCAGTGACTCGCGCTCCGGCGGCTCAAAGTCATTGCGACGCGATGAATGACCTTGCGAGACATGGCGTAGTAGAGCTTTCGCTCTAAAGATACCCAGTTCCCGCGAGGATCGAATTCCGGGCACTCTGCGTGAGATTCAGCTATACTACGCCACTGTGCCACGCCAGCGCTTGCGCATTATTGTACCTGCTGCGGAAACGTGCTCTATAATCGTGTCCTGGTGCGCGAGGAGTCGTGCGATGTGAGATTCACACCACGTTGCGTCGATACGTGCACACTTCGCATTGCAGTTGCACATTATTGTACCAGGTGACACGCCATGTAGCAGTTGCAGTTAGGATGTATACAGAAATGCCAGAATGCAAAAAATGTACAGCATACCGGATTAAATCAAGCAGCTAGGCTAGGTGATTATTTGTCACTGCCACGTTTCAAAGGGGATGCCAATAAATCATCACCATCAGCAGTAGCAGCATCGCATCGTCCCACTTGTCACGGGATGGAAAGTGCCCGCCGCGTAGCGTCGATACGTGCAAACTTTGCATTGCAGCTGCGTTGTATTCCCCCAGGTGTTACGACATGTAGCAGTTGCGTCGTACCTTGCCACGTGCCAAGGTATGTGACACGTGAGCCCCGTAGTCTTGATACCAGTGTTTACTCTTCGTTGGCGCCTCCTCACAAAGTACGAACCACTACGAAGAAGCGAATTGCTACGTGCGTGGCTGCAACCAGGCAAGGTTCGGGTTCAGCAGAGCGCTGTGTAGTCAGCAACACAAGCCGCAGCTCGCCGTCGACGCCGGGCGGACAGTTCAGTTAGTTCTCGTGCAATAAACGGTAAGAGACTTCGCAGCGAAGACGCTCTAGTGCCTGCTTGCCGAAAATGCTTGCCGAAATGCAATTATTATTGTTATTATTATTATTATTATTATTATTATTATTATTATTATTATTATTATTATTATTATTGCTATTACCACCAGAAGTTTTTTATTGCTCCTAATAAAATTTGAATTGCGAGTCCAGTGCATGTACCATGCTCCTTTCTCTCTATACGCGTGTCTGTTGGGGCTGCATCTGTTCGTTAATTTGAAGTTTGAAATAAATTCTGTGGTTTTGCGAGCGATAACCATGATCTGATTATGAGGCACGCCGTAAAGGAGGACTGTCGATTAGTATTGATCATCCGAGGTTCTTTAACGGGTACCCAACACACGGTACACAAGTGGTATTGCGCTCTGCTCCCACCGCAATTCATCCTCCGCAACCTAAGTGGTAATTGGTTGCGAATTCACCCAGCTCGTCTTAAGTGTACAAATTTAAAAGACTTATTTTTTGTTGTCGGTGTTCAGCTCACCCCGAAGTATTCCTTGGTCTTCTTGTTGTTTGGTAGACGGACCACCAACTGCGACGTGTACGTGCCTGGCTGGACGGGGCAGCTGTTGTTCCAATCCTTGTTCAGTCGTTTCTCGGTGGGTGTTTTTCCGTTACAGAGCTTCAGATTGCTACGAATACACGCAGAGTCAGAAGCACAAAACTTCTCTCGAGAAACAACAACAACAAAAAAAAGGTATGGGAACAAGTCGTTGGGGTCACTACTCTAGCCGTCAATAGTAACAAGACGCATATAGTGTGGCACTGGTGGCATAACTTTTGAAAATGAGGGCTCTTGGTGTCAATACATAATCGTGTATAATGTCGTGAACAGGAGTATTCTTCTCCCAATGTGTCGTTATAAGTGTGGCACTCAATGAACGTATGACAACGAAAATTGATTAGGGAAAATTGAGAGATTAACGCTGGTGATAGAACGGCAGCATAATTTTGAACAAAGTTCAATGCTGAACTTGGCTGTAGAAGAATGATCTTTTCTTTTCAACTGGTGTTGTGTTGTCTTTCGCATTGACCAAGACGAACTTTTTTGCTCCTAGGATGATAGGGATGACAATGTTGAAAAAACTGGGCTGATGGGTTCAAAGGTGGCTGTCGGTAAAGAAAGCAAGTATCCCAAGACCTCCCGCATTTTTCTTGGCTTTTTACTAGGTGGTTTTTTTACAGTACACGATCCTCACCAAAACGTGCACATTTGTTACATAATCTAGTCTCGCCCGGTCTTTTTGTTATAGGAGACCGACCTGAAAGCAGACCCTGAGGCCCACATTTCAATAAATGACATTTACACCACCAGAGCCTATACGTTTTCGGCGTGCGCATGCCTTTCATCGCTACTGATTACTATGCAAACATGCTAAGCAACTATGTCTACGCAGAGCCTTGTCAAAATTGTTTTCTGATGGGTAGGAATATTCCTTGTTTTTTAGGCGAACTCGAAAGTGCTAATTTTAATGCTTACTGTGTACAATGACGTTGAGAGTTACAGATCTATATGCAAAGAGTACTCACAAAATCTCATTTTGAACTTCCATAGCTCATAGGGAGTTTTTTTACGATAGCGGATGAAATATTTTACTAATCGTATATTGGACTGGTTCCTACCACGCTCCAACTCCGATCGTAGCAATTAATGCGCAGCACACTCGACATTAGAGCCACAGAAAGCCTGCGTAGCCGAACGTGCAAGCGGCTCCCAGAGAAATCGGAAAAGCCACGTGACCGAGTTTCTGTCGAATCTCGGACGCGCTCGTAGCTCAAAGGTGAGATCGCAACGGAGTGATCTCACCTTTCGGAGCACATTCAGAGCACGGCGCTCTGAATGTGCTCCGAGTGGCTGATTTCGACCAACCGAATGTAACCCGTTCCGCCATGGTGCTCTAGAGCGCTCGAAAGCGACCAGTCGAATATACCATTAATAAATGCTACTGACACAGATACACTTCACTGCAGTGCTTTAATAAGAGCATCCTTCCGGGCAAGTTGGTAATCCATCACTCAAGGATTATTGCGCAACAAAAAGACACGGACGTGAGAGCAGAAGAACACACACCAAGCGCAAACTTACAACTAAATTTATTGTGCCATTGAATCGGTTTATATATGTGAAGCAGTATAGACAGCGCATGTGCTTACGTGAAGAAAAAAGGATTGCGCATTCGTGTAACATATTTATGAGTCATGTGATACCGCCTCCACGAAACTTAGATCTTTTTCTGTGAGAGCCAGTGAAGGGAAACTAACACACTTATCACCCAATTTTGCAATCATCTGCGCTTCAGTTATTTCACGGATGAGCTGCGTCCTGCCACGGGACACAATCGTGCAATCGTCCTCGATTGGTTTGCATTGCGCTTGGTGTGTGTTTTTCTACTCTCACGTCCGTGTCTTTTTGTTGCGCAATAACACTTTAATAAGCTTTCCGAAGGTAGGCTTACCATGGCAGAACCTGATCCACGCAAGGTAGTTGTGTCCCGTCGGGCTTAGAGAGAGACAATTCCAGAACTGGGTTTTTTCCGACGGTGGTACTGACGGTAACTGTGGCGTCAAATGTCATCTTTTCTCCCAGTTTAGCGTCTTTCACCGTGACATTCTCGAACTGGACGGGGGAGTTGTCAGCTCCTAAAAGAAATAAGGTGCAAGAAGGTTCAATTTTGTTTCTCACAAACGCTTGTCACCGACATTGTGTGAACATGTAGAGACAGCCAGTTCCTCGCATCGGGAATTTTATTGAACTGCTATTTATACAGAATATAGGGTCAGTGAATCTGAAAATTGCAAGCGAAGATTGTGTGTGGCCTATGGTCGCTTTCTTTCGGAAATTGCAGTTGTCGGCTCTGAGTAACTAGTGATGAAAAAAAAATATCCTTGACAGATGTAATTCGATCTGTGCAGCGTATACGTATATCAAAGATGGCGAAGCTGCATACGCGAATGCTAACACTCTTCACAAGCACCAACCCGCGTATTCTCAAACAATCCTCAACTCGAAGCTTTTCCTTCAGCACGTTATGATGATGATGTTTATTGCCATCACCCTTTGAAACGGGGCAGAGACAAGTAGTCGCCTAGCTAGCTTGATTTTTTCGGGCTTTACGACAGCTATCGCTATCTAGCTGTTTAGTCACCTAATCTCGATATCAATTGTACTTAAAGCTTCCATCGCTATATTGTACCATTCATTACCAACGCTTGTAATCACTCCGCTTCTATCATTATCTTCCATTCTTTTTTTTCCTACCAATACTCTAATTGTCTCTTAGTTATTACGATTGCTGACCAGTTAATCGCTCCATTTTCTTTGAATACGCATGATTCCGAAGGGTGGATTCTCCCTACTGAATTTTCTGGGTGGATATCTTGGCATTCCATTATGATATTCCGAGTCGTACACAGGCTCTCTCGTTTTTTTAGCAGCCAACACAAGCCTCATCCTGTGGCGAATATTTGCTCCGGTATGCTATCCTCAGGCAGCCAGCTCGGGCCTGAAGTAGAGGGGACACAGCCGTCTGCGTTATCATGCAGATTTTCGCTCCTGATTTCTTTCTTGCCGTTCTTGTAAATATGCATGGTCTTTTCTGCTTCCATCCTTTGCATCCAATTTACCGTCTCTGTTGCTCTCACTTCCTTTTTATGATTCCTGGTTGCCTTTTTCTACTTTGATTTACCCTGTACTTGGTTGCCAACTTTCTTGCGCTCTGCCTTCATTCCGTGTCCACGCCTTTGAGGCGTCGCACTGCCAAAGGCACGACGAAAGCCCGGATGTTTCAAATACATCGTGCCGGGGCCGCGACGGCGAAAAAAAACGTTAGCCTATGTGCGCACATTCTCGCCTCCTTCCCCAGGGCGCGCGCGACGCGCTGATGTCTGCGTAGGCGCGCCAGCGCTATGTCCTTGGAGCGAGCGAGATGGTTAAGCGGTTAAGCTTCGTGCATGCATTCACTCATTCTCCTCCTCCTCGGCAAGGGAGACGCCGGCAGTGTCGATGTGTGCGTGTGTGCGCGTCAGTGCCTTTCTCTCAGCTGGGCCATTGGTGGTTAGGAAATCCGTCGAACTGGCTTCCATGCAGTGGCGTACAGACTATTTCTCGAGTGGGGGGCAAAGCGCAAAACATGTGACCTTTCTCTCGCGCTCTACACACACACACACACACACACACACACACACACACACACACACACACACACACACACACACACACACACACACACACACACACACACACACACATATATATATATATATATATATATATATATATATATATTGCGAAAAAGTATTCGGATTGGCATTTATTTTCTGCAACTATATGCAATGTAAAGTTGATGCAGGGACAAAAGGCAATGAGCGCCTTACAGAGGTCCCGGATCCCGCCCGGCAGCAGCAGTACAACGCACATACAAAATGCACATTTCCAACAAGCAATTCTAACAACTAAACAAAGAATTGTACTTGGTGTTTAAGTCTACGGCCTAGATTGTCGCTAGATTAGGTAATAGTATTGTCGAGGTTATAAACACAACGATGTACAATCAACAGAACTTTAAATATTCACACGAAAAAAAGACAGCAGATGCGTGCCACCTTGGAGAATTACAACCCGATTTTAGCGAGGCTGTTTCTTTCGAAGAGTTGCAATAAAATTTTCAGCTTCTTTTAATAATATAGGATACATTAAAAAGTGGCCCGTATATTTGTTGCCCATAAGCAACCTACACAGTGCAAATTTTCGGAACAAGTCACCAAAAAGTCGCCCTTACTTTTTAAATGCGAAGCATTTCTTGGCGAACATTTGCTACTTTTACGGTATCTATCTATCTATCTATCTATCTCTCTATCTATCTATCTATCTATCTATCTATCTATCTATCTATCTATCTATCTATCTATCTATCTATCTATCTATCTATCTATCTATCTATCTATCTAGCCGCCTACGTCTTCGTGCTCTGATGGTCGTTTCGTTAACTTGGTATGTACCAAAGTGGCATACAAGAGTATATGTCGAACATAAATGATATGTCATGACATGAATGCCATAACCTGCGTGTCATGTAGGTCATGAAACAGCCGCCTACGTATTGGTGCTCTTATGGTCGTTTCTTTAACTTGGTGGGCACCAAAATTGGCGTAGTATGACAGGAACGTATGGCGAACTCAAGTGATAGTTCATGACATAAATGTCATGACATGCGTGTCGTGTAGGTCTTGACAATGACCCAGCGAGAAATATGAACACTCAAAAACCACTGAAATGGGTTCGGACGTGGGCACTAAGTGAAGGAAACACTAAAGGATGCTGGTAGAAGTCATAGTCATGAGCATGACCCAGAAAAAATGACAACGACTCAGCGAATAAAGATTAACACTGAAAAAACACTGAAATGGGTTCGGACGTGGATACTAAGTAAAGGAAACACTAAAGGATGGCGGCAGAAGTCATGTCTATCACTGTATCTTACCAATGTTCTTTTTTGCAAGTTTGTAACTGTAACTGACTCCCCCCCTATGTAATGCCTGAAGGCGCCTTTAGACTATATGCATAAATAAACACTCAGAAACCACTGCTATGGGTTCGGACGTGGGCACTAAGTAAACACGAAAGGATGATGTTAGAGGTCATAGTCATGACCATGACTCAGCAATACTGACAAATACTGAGCGAAAAAATATTGCCGCTAAAAAACCAACGGAATGAGTTTGGATCTGGCACTAAGTGGAGGAAAAGCTAAAGGTTGCATGGTCGAAGTCATATTCATGAGCATGACTAAGTCTGTTGCGTTAAGGTCTCTTAGGCGTAGCTAAAGGGACTCTTGAGGACTCATGACATGAATGTCATGACATGCGCGTCATGTAGGTCATGAAAGAGCCGCCTACGTCTTGGTGCTCTCATGGCCGTTTCGTTAACGTGGTAGGCTCCCCGCACACTGCTTCGCATAACATCGATTACCACAGGGCGTGGCATCTGCCGGCTTTTTTTTTTTTCAAAATATGGAATATCCACTGTTCTTGCCCCTGCCGGGAAACGAGTAATAGTGTAACTGTTATTCAGAAACAGCCTGAAAATTAAATCGACAATGTCAGAAGTGACACATGCCTTTAGGAAAAAATTCAAGTCAGTGTTCTATTGATATTTAAATCGTTCTGCACGATCAATAAGGTCATTTCACGAACATATCTACTAAAAGTCACGATGGCAACTAGAATTGTACATAAATTCCTTAAATAAATTCGATCAACGAAACTCAGCTGGGCATTTTTTGTTAAGTGATTTCATTTTTCCCAATCTCAATACTACGCACCCGGAGATTTCTCGAGATACCTTTGTTCGAAAAAAAAAGTGCTTGATTGGTAGAACTTACAAAATACCAAATTAATATTACGAGGCCGGAGATTAGCAACTCAAATAACACAATTTATTATGTTCTGCGATACTACTACTACGTGCTGACTGCATCCAAACGACTTAATCTTTATGTGGATACGACATTTATAACCAGGTGACGTTAGCTTTTCAGGTATAGTCAACCACATTAAAGGCATCACGTGTTCTAAGCTGGTAATTGAACTCAAACAGGGTGCTATGCGAATTGTATCTGAAGACAGTTAAGGAAAAAGCGCTTCAGTAAGAAATCTTAGCAGCCTTACCTGCACACTTCGAAAGTTGAACGTATTGCGTGGTGCTTGCCACGAAGTGCAGAACAGCCAGAAAGCCAAGGCTTCTTGTGAGGGAAAGCATCTCGTTGATTTCGTGTGGAGCCAGAACCACGTAGACAGTAAGTATTGCGGCTTCTTTTAAGCAACCGAGTTCCAGATTCTGAGCGTGTTCAATACCAACTCGGAAATTATCCCTGTCCCTGGTGAACATGATTATTTGTGCGGACGTTCCATCTGTAGGAAATGACGGAAACGTGACCTATGATAACCTTTTCGCGCAGCTTGTGGGCCGGAAAATGAAGAACAAAAAAAAAAAGACATCCCTTCGCTGTATTTCTTTTTTATCTTAGGAATGGATGATCTGTTAATTGGGCAGTCGTACTGTATGTGCAATGACGTCCGTTTAGAATAGCATTTGTTGGGAACGTTTTATTGCGATAGCAATTATATGGACACTCCAAAGCGGATTTCTGCCGTCGGCGTCGTCGTCGCCGTCGCCGTGAGGTTCCGTATGATGTCAACGGCGATGAAATCGTCGCCGCGCTCCGGACGGTGTATGTGCGAGTGAAAGGGCGCGAGGGACGCGCGCTTTCACGGGGAACGAACGCACGTCGGAGAGCAAACGCGCGTTCTGCGCCGTGCTCCCTGAAGGGCTGCAGAATTAAGCGTCTCTTTCCTCCTTTACAATCACCATATATGGAGAGCAAACGCGAGATCTTCCGTCGCGCGAAAGGCCGTGGGGGGACGGGAGGGAGGGAGGGGAGGCGACGTTTAGCTGCGGTAGCAAATGCGTATTTGTATAAAAACGTTGCGAGGCGAGAAGGTGGTAAAGACTTCCGATGCTGCTCGACGAGTGTCCCGTTCTGATCTCGTCGAAAACCGCCGAGCCGCCCCAGAGGCACCGGCAACAGTCACCTACGCCACGCGCGTTCGGTGCGAACGCGGGCAAAACGACGACGGCGTCGACAACAGTTCTGCGCGTTACCGGTGCTGCTGCATGTCCAAGTTTATACAGCTGACAAACCTACTATCCTTACTCCATATATCTCTCTACTAATTTGCTATCGCAATTGATGCTTCGCCTTTCGGGTGAAACTGCGACATTTTCTCTTTATTTATTTACTCTTATCTGTACATGCTTTTTCATTTGAATGCACTCATGCCTTTATATACGCGTCCTCCATTCGTAAGACCTGCACTGCCACTGGAGCACTACTCTCGGCTTAACTATCATATAATAAGGGAGTTATTGCACCGTTTAAAACGCCGCGTAGGAAATAAAGGTTTTTGTCTGTTCGCATACCATACTATCCACTTAGATTAAAAAATACATTACATAATTAAATTCGTGGTTATATCTAGGTAACTGGGCGCGGAAAACTATTTGCGCTGGAGAAGGCCTACTGCTAAGTAACCTTGCATTTACTTTTTTTTGTGCACAATTGTCTTATGCGGCAACTTCGCCTGGAATTAAATAAGCTGTAGTTGCCATGTCAACGGCTTCAGTACCGTAGCTCACCTAAGAGAGGAATAGTTTTGCTTGTCGTCATTGTGCGGAGGCAAGGCACACTTGGGCTGGTTGCGTTATGTAAGTGTTCTTATTAATACAGGGGCAGAGAATGTAGCCTTGAACAAATAACATTCACCTTTCCTGTTTGTTGTGAGTTCAGATGCAACATGGGTAGGGGCAGCAATGGTCTCCCTTACTTTCTGCAATTTTTGCCACCAGTTGAGCCTCACATACTACAAAAATTAATTAGTTACAATAATGATAAACTGAAACGTTGCTGTCATTATTTGTGTAGGTTCCCAGTGCTTATGACATACGAGTACTTGGCCTCGAGCGTGGACTCTTTAGCTACATGTGTACCGGGGCAACATTTGGCAGCGATGCCATAGATTACTTATAAAAAAAGAAAGATGAAGAACTGTTGTTGTGCACTTCTTTCTGTTGAATTTGCACTTGGCGACAACGACCCCAGACGCATTTCGTTCAACCGCAGAACATCCCTTATGTGACTGCCAGAGATACAAAAAAAAAAACACCGCATATCCACGAAGTGAATGATGATGAGTGGGCGAAGCACCGGGGGATCATTCGGGCAAAACGCCGGAAGCGTTCTCCGGAAGTCGGATGTTCCGGTTCCGCTTCCGGTTCCGGCTTGCGGAACCGAAACCGGAAGCCGGAGCTTGGCGTACAATATATATATATATATATATATATATATATATATATATATGACTGTACATGTGTACAGTATATAGAGCACTGATATAGGCCTCGTGCACCGCAGTGCCCTTAGCGGTCTCCATGCAAACTAGAGAGCTACGGACAACGGACGAGGGACAAGGCTCGGCCCTAAGGAGCTTCACCCCTAAAATGAGAGGAGTGCCCTTCGGACAGCTTTGTTGCACTTACACGACCGACCTTTTACAGAAAAGGAGATCTTGGGCTCGCGGCCTCGTGCGTCTGGTATGTGCTAGGCAACAATGGCGTGCTGCTGCCTTTTTGAAATGCACCAGCCTGTATGACAATCTGTGACTATGCGTCAGCGATGAACGCTTGACTGTGTGTGCAAAGTGTGAACTTCTCTCTTCCTTCTCCTCTTTCAAACCCCTTTCCCTTATGGCCTCTCTCCCTCTCTCTACAATATTTACGCGATAAGATATTCGTGTCGCAGTTGATACGGAATAGCTCATCTTATCTCGCCCTAGCCCCGGGAGCTGATATCACGGCGTCCAAGCAATCCCACTGGGCCGAAGACAGAACTTTTCCAGGTGTTGCAGCACAAGCACAAGCACAAGGGGGGGGGGGGGCATCGCCTACAGGCGTGTTAAACTGAACCATGCTAGAAACATTTCTGCGTTTCCCTGCACTCCTCTATAAAGCAAATTCGTTAAACACTTTAAGCATAATATCACCGTCATCATGCTTATACTAGCAGATAAATGGCAGAGAATTCATTACTGTAATAATTGTCTTCACGGTTTGAATAAATTAAGCTTCATTAGATTGCTGCATCGATGAGCTCATGTATTTTCTCCAGCATATCATACATAAGCACATTTCCGAATTCCTCTCAAAGCACAATATATTACCATGCAATCAGCATAACTTTAGAAAAGGATTTTCTACATACGCTCAACTGGTAACTAGTACACATGATATTGTACAGGCTATAAATTCAGTTAAACAGGTTGACGCTATCTTCATGGACTTTATGGAGTAGCGTTTTGTGGGAAACCTTGTCAAAAGCTTTGGCAAACTTCATGTCATACTAGGCAATACAAAAATGATAAATTGGCTATCTGCGTACCTTTCTAACCGACAACAACATGTTTCGTTTAATAACCGTTCCTCTGGATGGCTCTCTGTCAACTCTGGCTTTCCCCAATGTTCTGTTCTTGGACCACTTTTATTTCTACTGTTTATTAACGATATTGTTGACGACATTCCGGAGCAAATACGAATGTTCTCAAATGATTGTGTTATGTATTCGGGAATAGAACTTGTAAATGATCAGCTACGCCTATATGAAGCCTTTCAGAGGGTTGTAAACTGGTCCAATGAGTGGCAGATGACTATCAACTTTGACAAAACAGCTTTTACGAAAGTTTCTCGCAAGTGCATTCCTTTGCACTTCCAGTATTCTGCTCATAATGTCTTGCTCTCTGGGAGTGACCACATAAAATATCTTGGTATTTGGATTTCTAATGATCACAGGTGGCAGCAACACATCAAAAGCTCTTCAGACGGGCTTGGAGGCTGACTACTCCTGAGGTTCGCTTTCTTGCTTTTAATTAACGCAATTGTACAGCCTATAATAGGTTACGCTGCTGTAATCTGGTATCCTTTTACTAAAAAAGTCAGTGATGACATAGAAGGTATTCAAAAGCGGGCCATTCGGTATACGCGTATATTTGACAGCTTGACACGCACGTCGATTACAGCTTTACTAAACAGAACCAAGCTGCCAGCCATGCCTCAAAGCAATCAAGTTTTAAGATTAAAATTTACGTTTCAACTAATCAAGGGACACCACAGCAGCAGCCATTTCCCAGTTGCTTACTTTTTCAACAGGCTATGCTACAAGGCAAATGCGTGGACTAACGATCACCCACATCACCAGCCGCAATAACGGTTTTAAGTACTCCTTTTTCCTCAAGACAATAACCGAATGAAACCAACTACCAAACGATGTTGTTTCACAGCAATCTTTGAAGTTAATTTTTGTCTCATATTGGCCCAGTGATGTCTTTTGTTTTACATGCACTGGATGGGCATGCTACCCTGTTTGTTATTTTTTTCTTATATTTTTTTGCCTGGCTAGTCCCGTCATAAGAATTGTATCCCCACACTGCGAAAATGCTATTACGTGATTGCCGTACTTGTAAATAAATTTCACTGGACGTTCTTGACAACCAGTCCACCCTGTGACGGAATACAGGAATATCAGGTATCGGGCAAGCTCACTGTGCTTTGAAAGAAGTCAAATTTGCCGCTGCAACACAGTAAAAGAAATTTGAAAATTTATGGAGCCAACTGTCATTCTCTTGCCTATATCAGTGAATGGGCAAGAAATAAAACTGAAAACAAGGTTCGAACACTGCAACTTGACTGCTTAAAAAAGAGACAGCAACTAAGATAGAGATTAACTTTGTTTACAATCGGCTCTATATTCCAGCCATCAAAAGAGAAGAGCTTGAAAAAAATACTTGTGACAAGTGTCAATGGCGGTATTATCCTTTTGTATATGTTTTATGGCATTCTTTCGCATTCCTCTTCTTGCTTATTATGCTCAATAATTTTAATGACCAACATAGCAGTGACCCTTTCGATAAATATTAAGCGTATTAAGTGTTCCGTAACGATGTCATCTGCATTATTTTAGTCCGTCATTCGCGCGCTGCCAAAAAAATGAAAGTCCGTGAAAGAAACGTCATTATGATTTTGCATGCATACCATTTACGATTATTAGCAGCACTATTACTTGGAGCTGAAGCCACGCACGCATCATTAAAAATTGAGAGGACGCTTAAGATTCGCCTTTAAGAGTGAAACGCGATATCATATAAAGATCCCTAACTGCTTCTCACGCTTCCCGGCAACTGCAGCTCATCTAAACGTGATGCTTACAGGGAAACGCTGGCGGCGAACGCATGAAGGCAAGCTTTCTAGTAGAAACGCGGCCTCTTGCGTGGGCCGATCTTCTGTTATTGTTTCGCACTTTTAATATTTTAGTCTGATAAGATTTAACATAAAAGACATGTGCTGTTGGTGTTTTGTTGCATGACATTTATTTGAGCTATCATTCTTAAAATTCGGAGGAAAAACTTTGTAAAGAATGCAAGACAAGGTATGAGCAACTTTAGTGATAGAAGAACATTAGTGCCGCATAGAATATATGCGGCAATTTTCGCTCATGGGACGCCAACGTCGGCAACGGTGCCAGGCGCCGACACCGTATTTCTTGCGACGCGGAGCGCTTAACGCTATCGCGTTAAAACCAGACGTCAAAATACAAATGAGCCGTTACAAGCGCTTGCCACCGCTGCATTGGTATGTAATCTTACCGCATTGTTTATGTTGCACAATCTTTGTGTTTTCGAGCGGAAGATTCACGCAATGTCGAGGGTAGAATTGTGAGTACAGCTTTAACCCGAGACAGGCACGGCACATACGTAAATAACTTTAATGTTTCTATTCCTATCGTAAAAGTATGAGCGGTTTAACGGCAGGGGCAAAGGAAAACTTAACAGGACAGGCGCTCACTTACAACTGATGTTTAGGTGAACTTTTTTTTTCACGATAGCAGTGTGCACGCCTATGTGCAGTCAAACACATCACTTCACAAACACATGTATTCCTTTAGTGTCACAGTGGCACTTATCCAGTGGGCCAAGGCAGGGGAAGATGACATATAAAAAATAAAGGAAAATTCAAAGAAGGTCATTGACAATATTGCGTCATTTCATTAAGAGCTCTGTGAGCTTTTCTAGACGTACCTTTGAGCTGACGTTATACTCACGGGTTTTTTCAGTAGTTTATTTTTGAGAACGCACAGCATAAAAGTGCACACTGGCCTTAATTTGTTGCTCAAAATTTCGTGTTTTATAAACCGGTGCATCCGGTGACGCATGTACAATGTTTAAGAATGGGGTAGCCCAAATCAGGGAAATCAGATAAGTCGTTCATTGGTAGGTGTACTATAAAAATGCAGGTGAGCCTGTGATATATTGAGGTTTCATGTCACGATATAGTGTTTGATCACTCAGGAGAGAGGCGCGCTTGCTTGCACTACTTTGCCGGCGGTTATAAAGGTTCGGTGAACACATATAGCATGTGTCCAGCGCAATTTGCGCGAAAGTAAAAAAAAAATATGCAGAGGCCACGTACATGGACGCAACCAAGGTAATGTGGTTTGCCGTCGTTTGCAGGAAGCCAGACAATTTTTTTAGTATCGAGCCTAAAACATAATTAACCAATAATAATTATTCAACTTCTGAAATATAATATGCACTGCCAAAGTGGAAATGAGAAAATTATAGACCGCCATGAAAAATTCCCGATGCAGCTTTCTGTTGCTGAATACGGGCTACGTAAAAGATTCTTTTTTTCTAGCCTGGATGAAAGCTAGCGAAAAAAAGGAGAGAAAACAAAAGGGCAAGAAAGTTCCGCGCGACTAGAGGCGCTGACACTTTTTGGCATTGTCAAGGTCTCAAAGTCGATTACGGAAGGATTGCTCGAACCAGGTACCAGCAAAATCTACTTTTTACGAGCCCACAAAGTGGATGGGAAAACGGCGCTGAGGTAGCTGAATGGGAAAAGCATCGCACGCGTAATGCGAAGACGTGGGATCGTTCCCCACCAGCGGTAAGTTGTTTTTCATAAACTTTATTTTCGATTAATTTATCATTTTCTGTAATTCAATCAGTAAGTTGAAGTTATTTCGCCCCCCGATGGTGGCCTTAGTGTCTGTGCTTGTTGGCTCATTCTATGATTACTAAAAATCGGGCCCCTCGGTTCCCTTTCTCCTCGTTCACACACACACACACACACACACACACACACACACACACACACACACACACACACACACACACACACACACACACACACACACACACACACACACATATATATATATATATATATATATATATATATATATATACTGTGCGCATTTATGCGGCCTTCATCTTCATCTGTACAAAGCCATGCTCATTCATCGGGTCGTGTTCGTTTTTGTGTCGGCTCCATCCTTCCTTCTCGGAATAAAGCGTCGTCTCGACCGTGGCATTCCAAGTGATGGATGCACTTTAAGATCCCTTCGACCTCAATCCTCTTCAAGATCTCGCCTGGAGCTACGTTCAGGACGCCGCGTACGCCAAGAGACCGCCATGTCGCCAGACCAGCCCGCAGCGTCCACGAGCTCGATTCAAGCGCTAGCCACTCCAACTCCCAGCCCTGCCCACAACTGGTATCGCGATCCTGAAGTCTTCCCTGGCTAGCCTGGTGAGGACGTTGAAGACTGGCTCGACAACTGCGATTGTTTGAGCGAGTACAACTGGAACGAGACATCGAGGTTAAAAAACGTGCCATTTTACGTCTCTCAAGTAACCAAGGCATGGTTCCTGAAGCACAAGAGGGACTTCCGTGATTGTTCGTCTTTCTAGGAGCAGCTACGGCGGATTCTTGGCACACCCACAGTTCGTTTGTAAGTTACGAGAAAGAGGCTGTTTGAGCGCGTCCAGCATTATGGCGAGTCGAATACCTCGCACATTGAGGACATCCTCGCGCTTTGCCGCCGTGTCGACAGTGCCATGCCAGAAACTGACCGCGTGCGACACCTTCTTAACGGTATAGGTTCTACTGCCTTTAACGCACTGGCCGCTCAAAACCCTTCTGCGGTGTCGGAAGTCGTCTCCATCTGTCAGCGCCTTGACGCCCTGCACTCAAGCCGCTTGCAACCGGACTTTTCCGACAACCCCCTGGCAAACAGTATTGAGCTCCGGTCTATCATTCGAGCCATAATTCGTGAGGAATTGCAAGTGCGTGGCTCACCCCCTTGCAGCAGCGCTCACGTCCAACCTGGTTCTACTGACCTGCGTGGCATTATTCCGGAGGAATTGGCTTCTCTGCAGAACGCGCACCATGCCAACGCTTCTTCTTGCCCGCGACCGGCTTCTTACGCCCAGGTTGCTGCATTCCAGCCGCACCGTCTCCAATCACACCTCCTGCGCCTGTTCACGATCACCTGACCCCTTTAGTCGCCCGAGTTCCGAGCACGCCTTACTACTCTGCCTGGCGTTCGTCGACGCCTATCTGCTATTACTGCGGCTTTGGGGGACATATCTCCCGGTTTTGCCGACGCCGTCAGCAAGACGAACGACGTAGTTACGCAGCCTTTGAACGCGATGAGCCACCTCCTCGCGTCTACCGCACTTATGACGATAATTCTCCCGCTCGCGGATCTCCATCTCCGGCCGACTTCTCCAACACCGCCCACAACACGCGTGCCTCGAGACGCCGCTCCCCATCGCCGCTCCGACGTTCTGTTTCGCCACTTCGGTCTGTCTCCCAAGTCCGTGTCCAGCGACCGGAAAACTAACCTGTGCAGTTTTTGGAGGGAAAACGGCACCACCGCGAAGTGCTACAAGTCCTCCTGAACGTCCGTCGAACATGCTATTGGTGTCTGTAGAGGGTGTGCGTTTGTTAGCTCTGATTGACACGGGAGCTACTATAACTGTTATGCGTGCGGACCTGTCCTCTCGTCTGCGCAAAGTGATGATGCCTTATATGTTGGATCATCCTTGCTTGGGGCTAAAGGAGCAATCATTTGGCCATCAGCCCAGTGTACAGCACGCGTCTTCATTGATGGTATACGCCATCACATTAAGTTCGCGATTTTATTCCCGTACGCTCATGAACTCATTTTAGGTGGGGACTTCCTCTTGGCAGCGTCCGCTTTAATCTCTTGCCGTCAACGTGTAGTCCATATGACCAAGACAGTTCATTGCAGCGGGAGTGCCAATGAGCTACGACTGCGTCTTCTCACTGCTGCCGATTCTGTACGGCCTCCCGGCCACGAACAAATCATAACTCTTTCTTCTTCGGACATCACGAATAGCGACATGTTCATCACTCCTTACGGCTGCTGTCTTGCCTGTGGGATTGTCATCGCTTCCTGCCTGGTGCGGTTCAAAGAAAGCTCTGCATTAATCATCGCTTTAAACACTGCCACTGAGACAATCCTCCTACCTCAAGGCTCTGCAGTGACCTGTTATGTCGACACCTGATCAGTCTCCCTTCTTCCTTTGCCGCCTCGCAAGCTCTTCCTCAACAGGGCAAATCTGCTTCATCGCCCTTGCTTCCGTGATAAGTCCTGACCTTACTGCTGCTCAGAGTGAAGCGTTGCTAAAATTTCTCACGAAGCATCCGGCCTCCTTTGATATGAATACTCCTCGCTCGGACAGACTTCCGCTGCCTCCCATCGTATCGACACCGATGCCAGACTATTGTACGCCGTCGTCCCTACCGAGTCTCTT